>NW_012114966.1:2637697-2644102 GCF_000951035.1 Colobus angolensis palliatus | reverse complement strand
TGGGTGCAGCACACCAACATGGCACATGTATACATATGTAAAAAACTGCACGTTGTGCACATGTACCCTAGAACTTAAAAAAAAAAAATAAAGATATAAAGTGGTATTCCTGTATAAAGTGCTTACCATGAATGGAGCTTACAGGACTGGAAGTTGCTCTGGGAGAGTCAATGAGTGAGTGCTGAGTGAATGTGAAGGCCTAAGACATTACTGCACACTACTGTAGATTTCAGAAACACTGTACACTTAGCCTACACTAAAGTTACTAAAGGTGTTCTTCTTCAATAGTACATTAACCTTAGTTTACTGTAACTTTACAAACTTTTTAATTTTTTTAACTTTTTGATTCTTGTAATAACATTTAGCTTAAAACACAAACACATTTTACAGCTGTACAAAAGTATTTTTTCTCTTATTCAACAAGCTTTTCTCTATTTTTTATTATTGTTTTACTTTCTAAGCTATTTTTGTTAAAAACCAAGACACGAACACAAACATTAGCCTAGGCCTACACAGGGTCAGGATCATCCACATCACTGTCTTCCACCTCCACATCTTGTCCCACCGGAAGCTCTTCAGGGGCGATAACACACATAGAGCTGTTTCCGATGATAACCATGCGTTCTTCTGGAATACTACCTGAAGGTCTTGTTTAAGGCTGTCTGGCAGCTTTTTTTTTTTTTTAAATAAGTAGAAGGGGTACACTTTAAAATAACAATAAAAAGTAGAGTGTAGTAAATACATAAACCAGTAATACAGTCATTTATTATCAAGTATTGCATGTGCTCTACTTTTGTATGACTGAGAGCGTGGTAGGTTTGTTTACACCAGCATCACCACAAACACACGAATGATGTGTTGCAGGAATATGACGGCTACAACAGCGCTAAGAGACAGGAATCTTTTAGCTCTATTATAATCTTATGAGGGGTACATGTGGTCTGTCATTGACTGAAATGTCTTTATACGGTGTGACTGTATGTGTTCATCAAGCAAATCTACTTCTATGCATTATGCTAAGAAAAGAATCATGGATAGTAGCCCACTGAGAGGTGAATGCACAGATCTGTTTCTCATACACAAAATGTTACAAATTATATATTTCTCTGAGGAAAGTGTTCGCAATTTTCTTAATATTATTTCTTCTTTCATCAAAGGAGCTTCTAAGTCACTCAACACTTCTGTTTGTAGAATAATATTTAGAAATAAGTGTGACAGCTACTGCTAATGGACTGTACAATGTCTGATTCCCTTTTTTTCCTTAATCAGACCCTTGATATGTGGGAGCAAGATTTTACTCAGCTGAAAACACATATTCCTCTTAGGAATATGACACAGTTCTGGCCAATGAGACACAAGTGGATATACAGAGGTGGTTTCTGGCAAAACTTTGTTTCGCTGACACAGACACCACTCCTTCCTCTTCCCGCCTTCCTTCTCCCTGACTGAACCACAGATGTGAGGCCAGGAGGTGTAGCAGCCCACAAGGAAGACAAAAGCCTACATCCTAAAGGATCCTCCTCACCCTAAGGAGTGGAAAGACACTATGAAGCTGGGTCTTTGGTGGCTTCACAGAGCCACTCTATTTGTCCCACGTGGCCTATCATATATATTAATGCCTAAAACTTATTTTAAGCCATTGTTTGATTGTCAGTTATTTGCAGCAAAACTCACTGCTAAACTGACAGATATGAGAAAGTATAAAAAATTAAATGAAAATCCTAAAGTACAATACTTGGAAAGGGATGCATGTTTTGTTTATATATAAACAGATGTGTGTCTAGGTATATATAAATGCATAATGATAGAAAACAGTTGAAAACACAAACATCACAAATTAACCACTGCTTTCTAAGATGAGTGATATTCATCTTCCTCTTCATCTTTTTAGTTATTTTCCACATTTTCTACTCTGTTACTCTATGTTACTCTTTCAATCAAAAAATGCAGTTTATTTTTTCGACATAAAAATGCATGAAAATCTGCATTCTCTCTTTTCTGTACCTTTATATCTATTTTCTGTAGACTTTGGGATTTTTTCCTATTTCTCAGACCATTTTGAAAACGACAGAAACAAAGGACCAGGCTGGTCGTGGAAGTTCACGCCTGTAATCCCAGCACTTTGAGAAGCTGAGGCGGGCAGATCACTTGAGGTCAGGAGTTCGAGACCAGCCTGACCAACATGGTGGAACCCTGACTCTATTAAAATAAATATAAAATTAGCCGGGTGTGGTGGCGCATGCCTCTAATTCCAGAGACTGAAGCAGGAGGGTCGCTTGAACCCGGGAGGTGGAGGTTGCAATGAGCAGAGATCGCGTCACTGTACACCAGTCAGGTGACAGAGTGAGACTCCATCTCAAAAAAAAAAAAAAAAAAAAAAAAAAAAAACAGAACCAGCATAGCATCTTCAGGTCTACTTCACCATGGGGTAGCAAGGGAAGATAAGGCTCAGAGATCACAGACATATGGGTGTCTCCATTTCAGATGCACTGGAGTAGCCGGCAGTCAGGGGACCTGTCCTCCTCCACACTACCAGCCAACAAAGGGCAACCCCTTGTGGTAGGCTGGGCAAGCACAACAATCCCAGACAGCTCTCAGACCACCTACACAAAATAACCACCAACCCCAGATGCAAGGCTGCACATGCTATCACTGGTGGACAGGCAACTTGGACAGCTGCTTCCTGGTCACATCAGGACAACACACAGGGAAAGTCAGACCTAGAGATGACCATCCTGTGAGCCATACCCCTGGCCAACTAGGCAGAAGATCCCAGGGCCTCAGGTCAATTTTTGGTCTATCTTCCTCCCACTCCAGAAACAACAGGTTCAACAATCCAAGCTTGTGATTTGGAGCTAGTCTGACTAACTGCAGCCACATGGTGCCTCAAAGCTACGGAATGCATACCATTTCAAAACCTCTGAAGACAGATATACAACAAAAGGCTAAGATCAGTCGCTGGGCAGATAAAATAGCGAGGCTGGAATTGGCTCACACTGGGTGATGAGATCCTTCCCTTCCTATTCCTTCCTTCCACAATCCAGCCAATTCCACAGGACTGCCAGGCTGTACAATGGTGTAATTCCTGTTCTGCAGCCCTGCCCACTCCTTGCTGTTTAGTAAAGTCCAGACAGTAGGACAAGACACCCTCCCATTACAAGGCATCCCCTGTTCTGCCCCAGAGGGAAGCCAGCAGCCATGTTTAGGGGATCACAGCTCTGATTTCACTCCACTACTGGGATTCATACAGCTGAACAAAATTACTGTTCTCATTAAAAATGAGCCCATGTTTCATTGCCAGTGCAGGCATCCCCAAGTGCTCCAAAGCTGAGTTTGCCTGGGCCAGCAGCCAGCCATCTGGACTGCTCCAACAACTTATGTAACTTGCTGGGTTTTCCACCTTTGCCTTGGGGGATGGGGAGGTGTGTGTAAGGCAGGAAACGGACTTAGATCAAGGCATCAGTCCACTGTCTGAACAGCCTGCTAAACTTCTGGTCACAGGGCTTTTCAGCCTTCAAAAGCAGCATAAGGTGAGCTGGATCAGTCTAGCTTACATGCAGCAGCAGCAAAAAAGCAGTCTGAGGTCAAATGGATTGGAGAAAAGACTTCCAAGTGGACTAATGCAATGAAAGCCTGCACGAGGCATTTTCTATGTCAACAAATTACAGATTAAAGTGCAGGCAGAGAAGAGGATAGGAAAATGTGAACCTTTCACTGAGTCAGGAACTTCTGAGGTTTAAAAAGCAAGGAATGGGTGCTGAATTCGTTCTGAGCCAGGCTGTGGGTGTGGTGGTACCACGGTACCACTCAGGCACAAAAGCAACTCCAGTTTGGTTTTGGGCCGAGAGTTCTGGAGAAGTGAAGGGGGACACAGGAAGGAAGCAGCAATTAATCCTTTAAGGTAGAAAGTATACAGAAAGGTCACTTGATTGAAGATAATTCTGCTCTGCAGGAAAGGAGCCAACCTGCTGCTCATAATAATAATGACTATCAAGAACACACTCAGGCCTTCAAAAAACTTTCCAAATACTAACTTGCACCCTAGCTAATAAAGCAGACTTTACAGATTTAGGAAACCGAATCATGAGGGTAGCTCATGGCCTTATCACTTCTGAAAGTAGGGAGGCAGAGGAAGGTGCCTGCATGGCTCAAGAAAGACCACTAGGGTATTTAGACTACATTTTGTGTTTGTGTGTTGTTAATGCTCTTTGTGGCCCAACTTGCTTTGAAGAGAGGTATGTTAGGGATGCATGTCTCATTGAATCCTCCCAGCACACTGCTGATATGGGCACTGTTATTAACCCCATTTTACAGTTAAGGAAATAAGATTAGAAAGTGAATTCACACCACACTAGTGGGTAGCAAGGCCAGGACTTGAACTCCTGCTGTTGGGCAGCAATGCCTATGTTCTTTATCACTAACCAGCTGATACTGCTGCCACATGCAGCCTCTCTATCTGCATTTTTCTTTCCATGATGACTTTTGGTGTTCATAATCACCTTTATAAAAAGGATACATTTGCAATGAAAACATGGCCAAAAGATGGTACTGGTATTTCTCAAAAGATATCCAAACATCATTACTCACCCAGGAAAGGCAAATAAACACCAAGTGAGACACTACAATGACAATGACAACTATTACTACAACATACACACACACCCTAGAACGGATACAACTAAAAAGATGGATAATTCCAAGCATAGGTGAGGGCATGGAACAACTAAAACCCTCACATATTGCTGGTGGGTATGAAAATGGGTACAACCTCTTTGCAGGACTATGTGGCAATATTTACTAAGGTAAAGAATTGTGTCCCTTATGATCCAACAATCCCACTCTCAGGAATATACTCAAGAGATGAGTACTTATGGCCTCAAAACACCTGTAGCAGAACATTCCAGGCCAGGCGAGGTGGCTCACACCTGTAATCCCAGCACTTTGGGAGGCCGAGGCGGGCAGCTCGCCAGAAGTCAGGAGTTTGAGACCAGCCTGATCAACATGGTGAAACCCTGTCTCTACTAAAAATGCAAAAATTAGCTGGGTGTGGTGGTGGGTACCTGTAATCCCAGTTACTCAGGAGGCTGAGGTAGGAGAATTGCTTAAACCCAGGAAACGGAGGTTGCAGTGAGCCTAGATCGCGCCACTGCACTCCAGCCTGGGTGCCTAAGCAAGACTCTATCTCAAAATAAATAAACAAATAAATAAATAAAATAAGAAAATTTTTAAAAAAGGTTCCTAGAGGCTTTATGCACAAGAGCTCAAATTTACCAACAATCCATTGTTCAATCAAAGAATGAATAGTGTTATGTTCTCTACAACGAAATGCTTTCTACAACAATAAGAACAAACTACTGCTAGATGGAAGTATGGATGAGTCTCACAGGTATTATACTGGATGAAAGAAGTCACACACAAAGAGTAGACGGTATACATTTACATGAAGCACCAAAAACAGGGAAACTAATCCATGGCAACAGAAGTCGGAAGAGTGGTTGCCTGGAGGGAGAAGGGGAGCGAGGGAGGTATTGACTGAGTGCACTAGGGAGCCTTCTGGGACGCTGGAAATGTTCTACATCTTGATCTGGTTGGTGGTCACATATTTATAAATTTGGCTTGAAAGTGACAACACAGCATGATCCACCTCAGGTGACATTCCTCTCTGAAGGCCTCACTCCAGAGCTTCCAGCTGCTGGCCAGGGATTTACAGTAGGCAGGAAGTGCTGCCTGCCCACCTCCCACACTCCGCCCTCCCCTCTTGCATGCCCACAACAGTGCCTGCAGAGAATAAATTTCATATGGAATTATCTTCTGGGATTGGGCTCACAGTGGGACACTCTTCCCTTAATTCGCACGCACATACCTCTTTGTCTGGAAGGCAAACAATATAGCCAGAACAGAAGCTGGGGCCTCCGCTGCTGCATTTTCCTTTTTCCTTGATTGTGTATGGAAGAAATTTTAAAAATATTTCACAAGCCATCAGTCTGTTCCTGCTGTTTTCTTCTGCGGGGATTGATGTGGCCCCATAGGTGGTGGCACTCCTAGCCCTCAAGAGATACATCTATGTTTGCCAGATCCCGAGTGAAACATTGAGTCCAAAGGAAAATGTGTCATAGTCTCTGGATGCGCAGGGTTCCCAAGGCGGAAGAATCCACTTTCTGAGCAGACTCACTCCAACTGGACACACAGCCTCAACCAGAAAAAAGGCAATTGCAGACCAAAACTCTGACACCAGTTGGGACCTCAAAATTCAGTAGAGTTGGGGGATGATGTGGAGAGGGGAGAAACAACGCCTATATGAAACTGTCAAGGTAACACTGTTATTTATTAAGGAGGCAGAAAGTAGAAACATTCAAAAGACAAATTCCTCTCCTACAAATTCCTATCTTTTTTTTTTTTTTTTCA
>NW_012114966.1:2616351-2631409 GCF_000951035.1 Colobus angolensis palliatus | reverse complement strand
TCAGTTCAAAATGCAGAAATCACCGGTCTTCTGTGTCCTTCGCGCTGGGAGTTGGAGACTGGAGCTGTTCCTATTCCGCCATCTTGCTCCGCCCCTCTCCTATCTTCTTTAAGCTAATAATGTTTTATTTGTTTCGTCTTCACCATGGTATTATCAAACCTAGCAAAATTAATAATTCCTTGATATGGTCTGATAGGCAGCCCACATTGAGATTTCCATAAAGGCCTCAAAAAGGTCTTTGTATAAGTGCTTTGGTTAAATCGGGTCCCAACCCAAGTCCACACATTGCATTTCATTAGGTGACTTAAGTCACTTTTGTTTTCAATGGTTCCGCCTCCTTTTTCCTTTGCCCTAGCACTGCTTTATCAGAGGACGTGAATCAGCAAGGCTTTAATTCCTTTTTCAAAAATAAATGTGGTAAAGTGTCAAGATCTGATGAAGCTGACTGGTGAGACACGACTGGTCATTGTATCATCCATTATGCTTCTTTATATTTTCCCCCAACTTTTTATCTTGAAACATTTCAATTTTTACAAAAAAAAAAAAAAAGGTAAACTCCTTTCTTGACATAAAGCTCCAGGATTAAGATAATAATAACATTTATAGGGTGTTCAAGAGGTGGAAAGTATCATGCCAATTGATTTCAATGGATTATCTCATTCAATTGCACTGAGAACTCTATGAAGTCAGTGTTAAAGTCATCTCCATTTAATGGGTAAGAATCTGGGTCATAAAACTATTCTAAGTAGTCAGGGATGGGGCCTGAATTCAACCCAGATTGTCTGAAACCAGACCATCCTCTTGGCCACTATTCTATACTGGTGCTTTGGTTTCCAGTTTCAGATTGGTTATGCCAATGATGACAGTAGCACCAGCCAAACCTGGCTATGTATTTTCTGGATGGGGACACAGGTACATACACAGTGCCCCTCTCTCCAGAGATGGCCAAGGATTTCTCACACATTATCTCATACCTCCTCATCACCCAAGAGAAAGAGAGTTGAAGTGGAGAATGAATTTAAGCCAATAGTGCTACTGAGAAAAGAGGACATGCTTTGACCATGACCTACCACTGATGGCCTTTGAGGCCTGGGGCAAACCCTAAGCCCCTCTGAATACAGTTAAGACCTAAGGAGAAGTGATCTGACCCCACACCAATTAATGCAGAAAAAAAAATTTTAAGACTGAATGCGCTCATTCATTGTGGGAAGGTCTACAAGAACCTAGGAGTGAAATGGAAAATATTTTCAAGATGTCAGAATCACTGAAAATAAGTCAGAGGAGTCAAGAGGAACCAGGTCCTTTTCCCATGGCTTTGCAGGTGATCTGTCAACCATCCTGGCCATGGGCTGATGAAACCTTTCAAGGTGCTGCTGCTCCAGTGTCTTCATGTTGGTGAATATAGCCAGGAAGGAAAGCAGTAGTGGTGCGAGCAGAGAAACACAAGATACCAGAGCTCGCTGAACTATGCTGACAACTTACACCATGGCGCATCTCTGACTCACTGACTTCCTCTGTGAATTTTTGTGGTCAAGACAGGATAACGGATCTGTCTTTGGGGAGGCAGTGTGAAATGTTTTTGCTTCCTCTCCCTACCACCTTCCATCTTCTTTCCTAACCAGGAGACGGCTAGCAACTTCTGGAGACAGCTGCTTTGGAAGAAACTGAGCACACAAAGGTTGCCTCCTCACCCAGGAAACTGCTGGGTTCAACGCAAAGACCAGAGGCACATGTCCAAATATCTGTATCCCACAGGGGGAAAAAAACACCTGGCTGACCTGTGGCAGCCCCAGGACCAACAAAAATCTGTCAACAACCATCTATGTGCTTTTAAAGTAAATCAAGATTTCAAAACAGGATTCTTCTAGTACTTTTTTGTTTTTTTTAAGTAAGGTTAATTGATGGCTCTCTGTGTGCCAATAAAAGAATGTGGAATATCTGTTTGAAGTTCTCTTTATTGGCCCAGCAATGCCACAAATTGTGAAATAAAAGGAACCATAATCTCAAGGAAGAACCGCGGGTTGAGGTGTTACTTTTATATAATTTTCTTTACCCACACCATCAATGGCCCCTCTGAAACTTGTCTTGTATGAGCCTTTGCAATTGCTCATTATGAGGAACATCTGTTCTTTCTGCCTGCCCAGAATCCATCCCCACTTTCTAACTAAAACTTCTCAATTTTCCTTCAGTGTACTCCTTCCCTGAGCTCTGTCTGTGTGGTTAGGTGGAGCTAACCCCAGGGCTAGCATATGATTCAGGAGTGGCCTCAGTCACAGTGACCACTTCAGGGATGAATACAGAATCTGGCCCAGGCCATTGAAAAAGCCTACCCCGGGACTTCTGCTGGAACTATCACCACAGAAGAGTACTCTTCCGTGCAAGTGGGTAGGGTACAGACCAGGAGCTTCTCCTGGTCTCCACGGGCCTATCTTTGACACGATGAGAAGAACCTACCTGAGAATGACGGCAAACACAGAAAAGTTTGAGCCAGCAGGTTCAAAATCTAAAATTCTCTAGTTCACATACTATTTAAGTTGATATGCTCGCTTTTAAGAGTTGAAATTCCACCTACAGGGAACCAGATGTCTCTACAGAACCGTCTTTCCAATCTAGTTTAGTAAAGTCTCAATTTATATTTTTGGCATGTAAAAAAATATCTTTTCCCAACAGGATATCTTATGAACGTTGCATTTTTTCAATACACAGTCTTAGTTAGGTGGGCTTTTATTCCCTGAATTTAGATTGGATGGATACATTTATCATGTATGGACGTTAATGACTTCATCAAGACTATACAAAAATGTAGTAATAAAGATTGGGTCAAACGTCCTAGCATTTCAGAGGCCTTGCTCTTGGGCTACTTTCAGGGTTAGCAAAACGGTCAAATAGGGATCAAGAGGATCTGTCCTTCCTTAGCCAATAACGCCTGCCCCTCAGAAGCAGAAGATCCTCTACACAGGCTGCTAGCATGACATGAGTTCACTTATTCACTTCATAAACTTAATTTCCTTAAGAGAGGTGCTTTTTAAATGGTTTCATATTCCTATTTCAAAAAGATTCTTTCAAATGCTTTAAAGGAGTACTTTATGGGAGCATCACCATGTATTAAAAATCTGCAGAATCCTCCATGGGAAAGAGCTTCCAATGAAGTGAAACAGAATATGATGATATCACATCTTTACTTGGGTGTTAGGTTCTACAGCTAACATTTAAGGCAAAATCCAGATAGAGTGAGAATTTATCTTGAAAAGCCCTTAAGCCAGGGAATATGGCATAATATACTTTGCTTTGTTTAAACTGTACTGTACTGCCTGTCACTAAGTTCCACAGAGAGTTTTTCCTCCATACGGTGGTTTCTTCAGCTGAGCACCAGACAAAGCAGTTAACCGGTGTTCAGAGGCCACATTATATTCTTGTTATTTGCAGAACGCTTATAGTTGAATTCATGTAAGATACATACATGTATGGTACACCTCGACCAATTTTATTATGCTTTCTTAATACTCTCCAGGCAACCCAGGACACAAAGAGTGGATACTTTTATCCTATACAATCCTTTAGTAAGGAATTGCAGGGACCCTGGGTAATAATACACTTACACCTGAGATACACACTGCAGTCTTAGGTACTGGGAATGATGAAGTTCATTGACTGTCGATTGGGAGATGATGCACACAAGAAACATCTCAAGAACAAAGCTAAGACTAACCTTTCAGGGATCATCTTTATAGTTTGCTAAAGAATCAAAGCTAAGTTGAATTAAAACTGTTTATTAAGTAGCTATTTGTGTGTAAGAAACAACCACCATATTCAGGTCATTTAATCTGACGGTTTTAAAACTATCAGTACAGAATATATCTTATCAAAAATAGACAGACAGATAAAAATTGAATGTGAAACCCAAGTACACCAGCAAGACAAAAGCAGGGCAGCTCTGGAAGCAGCTGGGAGAAAGGTTTCTTTCACCTCAGCAACTGTAGAGTCCCAAAGATTCTTGAAACATAATTTGAAAATCACTACTCTAGAAGCAGTTCTCTAGTCCTACCCCTTTTATATTAAAGCTGCAGAACCACAGGCCTCGAGGGGGTAAGCAGCTTTTCCAAGGCCACGCTGTTTAGCAGCACAAGGGCAGCAGATACCACATCTCCTGGCTCAGTCTACCACCATTTCCATTACAAACCTGCCTGCCCCCCACAACCACCCCATAGGTAAGATAGAATCTTTCAGAACTGTATGGGGAGAGCAAATGGAGATTTGAAATGATTGAAGTTGGATGTACCATGTCAGGCAAGACTTCTGGGAAGAGGGAAGTTTTTTTGCTAGATCTTACAGGAAAAGCAAGGCAGGATTAATGCAAAAAGCCGTTTCTCACTCTTCAGGTGGAATGAAAAGTATGAGAAGGGAGGTATGTATGTAGAACAAGGGAGGCTAGCAAAACGGAATGGAAGGTCTTGAAAAATAACAAGGCCTGAGGGAGGGAGGGCGAAAGGAACAAATGGGGAAACTATTAGTGATGCTAAATAGTTGAGGAGGAAAAAATATTTCCAAAGATGTATCACTTTCCTGAAGCTCAGCTTGCCAAATACTTTCAGTAGTACTGATGTGAAGACAAGCGAGGATGGAAGGAAAAGCTCAGGCGGGAGCCCTGCAGTCAGAAGGCCTGAACGTGGAGGAGGCTCCACTTCCTCATCCAACAGCGATGGGAGTCATGAGAACCACAAACACTTTACATGAGTTAATGTTCAGAAAAAAACATGTTGTAAACATTTCATCAGTTTGTAAAGTTACTGCCTCTTAAAATAAAACAGTAAGGAATATTTGTATATGAATTCATCTACTCCCATGAAAAGCCCATGTAAAGAGGGCCCTTGCCTCTAATTTTCCAACATTTCCAAACATTCATGCTCCATATTAGGAGCCTGTAGGCATCATCCTGCCAGGGTTTAGCTGTCAGAACAATAATACAGCATTGAGAACCACAGCCCTTCCTGCCTGATGGTTGCTTGTATCATTTCAGCCACTGTAACCAGGGAGGTCAAGAAAAGTTCCACTGGCTATTTAGGTTGCAGACATTGAATTATTCAGATATTTAAAGAAAAAAAAAAAAAAACACTGAAGTACAAAGATAAAAGGAATAAATGGAACAGGATAGCAAGGGAATGACCAAAGTCAGATGCACACTAAACTATAGCAGAAGCAAGCAGGATAAGAAGCAATAAAGCACTAGATACAAAAATTAAAGGAACTGATCAAATAGACACTACGAAAATAAACAGACGCTAAAAACATGCTGTAAAAATACAGAAGGCAAAAGCTAAAAATGTTAGGACACTGCCCAGTCTAAAATAATCTTCAAAATGTATGTGGGAAAAGGGAGGAAAATGGTTAGAAACCAGCAACAAACACAAAAAGGCAGAGGAAGATCAAGGAAGCCAACCTATGTCCTCTGCTAGCGCCCTCCCGCCCAACTCTCCCAAAACCAAAGGAGAGTCTTTTTCAGGTCGTGTTGCTGACCTACTTTTGAACATCTATGAAATAAATAACTATAGTGTCATAAAGCCTGGGAGGAGGGAGAGAAAAGAAATGTCCTGGGTCTTAAGACATGTAACAGACCTAGCTACTTAAAACCACACCATAGATTTATTTTAATTATGGAATTTAACTGGATTTTATTACTGAAATTTCTCTTTCATTCATAACCAATAAGTGTTACTTTTAGGACTGTTATTTTTAAAATAAAACTAATACGTGTGCATGGAGTAAAATCAAACCATACAGAAAAATTTAAAAATTGAAAGTTAAAATTCTCTATCCTCGCTCCCCAAACATTTCAATGGTTTTTGAGTATCATCTCTAGAAATCATATATGAGGAAGAGCATTTGCACAGACTTCATAAACATCCTTTTATTTACTCAAATGAGATCACATTATTCAAGAAGTTTTGGATGTCGCTACTGTCACAGTGCTTAACAGGACACACAGACCTGCATCACATAGAAAATGCTGCACAGGACTCCATGGTATCGATACACATGATGGAAAGAGACAGTCCCATACTAGGAAGCTATTTTGAGCAAAGCCTTTTTAACTTTCTCTTCTATCTATCTTAGCTTTTCCACTAATGCTGCAACAAACATCCTTACCTGTAGGTCTAGCATTTGTTCTAGTCCACTCTGAGCTGTCAGGGTCTGTTTTCATCCTGCAGTTAACTCTCAGTTAACTGGACTAGGGGGAATTGCTACTCTAAAACAACCCCAAATCAATCCTTATTAACAATTAAAATTTAATAAAATATGGTATAAAATAAAATAAAAATTTGTTTAGAGAACCTTATTTCCAATACACAGATATATTTACCACTTTAAAAACATCATAGAAAAAAATTAAAATAATACAATATTGCCTGATCTCAATTATATGTAAAATCTGAAAAAAAAGAATAAAGGTCAAATATACAGAGATAGAAAACAAAATAGTGATTACCAGGTTTGAGGTAGTGAAGAGGAAATGATGAGGTGTAGAGGTCAAAGGATACAAAGTAACAAATATATAGGATGAACAACTCTAAAGATCTAACATACAATAGGAAGACTACAGTTAATAATGTATATTGCATTCAGGATTTCTGCTAAATGAGATTACAGCTGCTCTTGGAGGGTGGAGAATGGCTAACTATGTGAGATGATGGCTATGTTAATCTGTCTCACTATAGTAACTGCTTTACTATATATATGTATCTTACAATCATGTTGTATGCCTTAAACACACACAATAAAAGTTATTTTAAAAAACAAGGAATACAAAACAAAGGTTTGGGATTAAGACTTTATTAAAAAACAAAAAAAGGCCCCCCAAAGAGGTAATAGTCTTTTAAGGCAGTCCCCTATTGTTGGCTCCAAGTTCCCTATTCAGATGAACTTCCTTTTACTCAAATATTAGAAGAAAATGTGCAGACAGCAACTGGTTTCTGAGCAAAGTAGCATCTTAAATGTCCTGGCAAGAGAAGCAGAGGGAGAGCAGGCCTTCCCATGATGAAGGCCAGCCAGCAGTCCCCCTCACTGCTTCTGACTTGCTCCTCCTCATCAAGTAACCTCAAAACTGTATCTTTTCTTTTTTTTTGAGATGGAGTCCGGCTCTGTCGGCCAGGCTGGAGTGCAGTGGCACAATTTCGGCTCACTGCAACCTCCGCCGCCCAGGTTCAAGCAGTTCTCCTGCCCCAGCCTCCCAAGTAGCTGGGATAACAGGCGTGTGCCACCACGCCTGGCTAATTTTTGTATTTTTAGTAAAGATGGAGTTTCACCATGTTGGCCAGGCTGGTCTCCGACTCCTGACCTCAACTGATCTGCCCGCCTCAACCTCCCAAAATGCTGGGATTATAGGCGTGAGCCACCGTGCCTGGCCCACAACTGTATCTTAAACCCTGTGTATCACATAGGAAATGAAATCAACCTCATCCTTAATGTCAGCTTCCTCTTGTCTTTCTCTGGGCTCATCAGAGAAGCCTTCAAGCACTCTCAGATTAGCTTGGTGCTAAATTGAAAAAGTTGAGGGTATGGCCTCTTTAAGCTTTCAGTTTCCTCAAATGCAAAACAGGGATAATAATTGTGTCTACCTTCATAGGACCAAGAAACAATACATGAGACATTCTTGGCAGAAAGAATGGTATACAGTAAGTACTCAAAAGGTGTCAGCCTCAGTTTCCAAAAAAAAAAAAAAAATGGGCAGGTACAGAAAAGAGTCTAGCACTACCAGAAGATTTCACTTAAAGATATGATTAACCCTGCTCAAACTTCCTGCAGTGCTGCTAATTTGTGATACCCTGGGGCCTCCCCAGCCGAGGAGATAGCAGCTAATCCAGGGCTTCAATGAGACAAGAAAACACCTGACCAGAAAGCGGGTAGCAGTCTCCCAATGACTACTGTCAAGTTCCAGGCATCTGGAACCTTCCAAGATATAGATGCTTTCCTTCTCTGACAATTTCATTCTCTTCAAAAGCATGCTAGTTTTATTTACTTTTAACCATCGTTATTTTGCCCCACCAACACATCAAGGGTTTATAGTACTGTACTTAGCACAGTCCCTTACAAATGATCGGTGATAAGGAGAAACAGTTATAACTTAGGTTATTTTCCTCCTGCTTAGAATATGTACCAAATACACAGATCCACCACATTAAGTATCATTATAACGGACAACCCTGAAAAAAAAAATTATTTTCAAATTTGTATCTCAGTCTTCAAATTCACTTAAACTCAAACCTCCAATGCCACCTAAATAATTTGTAGAATCTTAAAATTTTACCAAAATGGGATTGAAACCAGAATTTAAACACACACAATCACACTTTTAAAAGTTTCATATGAAAGAATCCTGTGTCCTGAAAGATGGCTATTTTAGTCTTTGATTCCTTGACTCATTCATTAGAAACTTGGTTAGGCATCACCTTCTCCAGAAAGCCTTTTCTAGAGTGACCGTCACATCCTCTCCTTTGTCCACCCATATCTTACAGAAACTTCTATTAGTAGATTACTGCTGTAGTGGTCCTTGTTTCTATTTGCCCCACATCCATCCCCACTTCTGGTAACAACACTACCTTGATTCTCCCTCAGAGAACCATTCCTCCCCAAATGACAGTCCAGGTGGCTTCCCTGTCTGTTATACCCTGGCCAATCAGCATATTCTATCCGCCCTCTTCCTGGCCCCAGTGACTGGCTTAGGAATGGGCATGCGACCCAACTCCAAGACTTCTATTGGAACAACAGGGGAAGAAGTATGTCTTCTTGCCAGGACTGCTGACTGTTAAGGGTGATATGAGGTTGGAGCCCTAGAAGTGGATGGCTGGTGGGTCACACACAAAGATGTAACCTAAGGATGAAGCCAACAGAGAGGAAAACAGAAAGACTCAAAGGCTACTTCTGGGATTTTCAGATACATGAACCAAAAAATTCTCTTTTTTCCTTGAGCCAGTTTCTGGCCTTTGGAAACAAACCATGCTCACTAATAAAACTATACTCCATTTATTTCATTTCATGTCCTTTACCCTCTCCTAGAGCATAAGTCCTTAAAGGACAGAAACTCAGATTTATTATCTTTCTATCCCTGTAATCTAGCAGAAGGCCTGGTTCATGAGTGCTGAATATGTGTGCAGCACTGGGCTCAGTGGGAATTTTCCTACAACCAACTCTCATGTTCAACAAACACTTTATATGCACCCTGTTCATCTGCTTAACATGACTAACAGTATCTACAAAAAGTCCCTGGTGTGGGATGTTTATACACACTGGTAGAAAATAAAATGCTGTATTCTTCCTTTCTGCCTACAAAGATGCAATCCACTTGTTAATTCTTTACATACATCCCCAACCTCCAAAATATCAAGAACAACAACAACAACAAGCCACTAAAGTTTCCAGAGCAGTGTCACCAAAACACTGTCACAGGAAAAGAGCAAAGAGACTATGCATGAAGGGAAGGCAAGCACAGGCAACAGCTCCCGTAAGTACAGAGGTCCTCAACCCATACTCCTCATCTTCAGGGGCCGTGATATGCTGAACGCCCATATGCACTTCTCTAAGCAGAGGACCCACAGCTTAGTCCCAGAGCCATTCTCAAAGGGCTCTGAGATTCCAGAAAGGTTAAGAAGCACTACTCTAAAGGGTACAATAAGCATTTCTAATATTTCATTGCTCTTCCCCTGCTAATTCAGTTAAATGAACATTATTCATGGAAAAGACAAATAATCCAACTGGAAGTCTTCTACCCACCAAAGATAAAGAGTCTCTAAGGAGCAGGCCAACATAAAATCAAGCTTTGTTTAAATCTGGCCTCTAATGTAGGAGGAAATAATGTCCCAAGAGTCATTGTCTCCATTGGTACTGATCAATGGCAGCCAGCAAACACCTGGCCAGATGGAGAGAAAACAGCTTCATCTTCATCCTGCCAAGAGCCTGCCAAACTGTAAAGACCTCATCACAAAATGGCCTCCCTTCCTGAAATGAGGAAATGGCATTTTTTATAGTAGTGGAGAACAGGAAACAAACTAAATGTTCATTTAAAAAATGACTACTTGGTCAGGCATGGTAGCTCACACCTGTAATTCCATCACTTTGGTAGGGTGAGGTGGGCAGACTGCTTGAGTACAGGAGTTCAAGACAAGCCTGGGCCACATGGCAAGACCCCATCTCTATAATAACAACAATAACAAAAAAAATAGCTGGGCATGGTGGTGCACACCTGTGGTCCTAGTTAATTGAGAGGCTGAGGCAGGAGGATCACTTGAGCCTGGGAGGTCAAGGCTACAATGAGCCATGATTGTGCCACTGCACTCCAGTCTGGGTGACAGAGTAAGACCCTGTCCCAAAATGAATAAACAAATGAGTAAAATAAAAAATGACTACTTAAACATTGTGGCATAAGATAATGGAATCAACACAAGTCATTAAACAAATATTTATTGAGCATCTATTATGTGCCAGCAGTTTGTCAGAGAAGGGATACACAAAGGCAAATCAAAGAGCTCCAGTGATATACACCTAAACTCATTAACATGGTCGGATCTCAGTGACAATGATACAAAGACTACAAAAAGCAAAAGAACATGTGAAGCACAATTCCATCAACACATGTACATACATGTGTACAATACATGTGTAGGTAAAGATATATGTATAAAATAATAAAAGAAGTACAATCCTATGCAGGTAAATATGTACACATCCAGAGAGGACTGAAAGGATAGTCACTAAAAATTACCTGTGGTCATCCCTTGAAGGGAGGAATGAGAGTAATCGTTCTTATCTTCTTCATACTAATTCCATATTATTTGCATTTTGGGAGTGAGCATATATAATATTTGTATGCGTAAAATTTTTTGAAATATATCACACAAAAACAATCCAGAGATCCTGATGTAATTTTTTGAGAGAGGATAGGCTGGGAAGCTATAGGTCTTTATTTTTAATAAGGAAATGATCATTGTTTACCCAGGGGCAACTGTACCATGTAACAATGGAGAAGAGCACTGGCTCTCATACCAGATGGTCTGGGTTCAAATTTTACCTCTGTATATTACCTGTGTGAATTTAGGTAAAATACTTAATCTCTCTGTATCTCAGTTTCAAAACTGTAAACTGAGGGAAATACGACCTACCTCATAGAGTTGTTATGAGGATTAAATGAGCTAATACTAAAAGGGATGATGACAGTGGTGGAGATGGTGGTGGAAGAGGAGGAGGAGGAGGAGAAGCAAGAGGTAAAGCTGTTCCAGATATATTACCTACAAGCAAGGAGCCTCATCTAAAAACACTGCTGAGTACAAGCCTGATCCAAGGGTTTTCTGGCCCTTCTTTGAACAACATTCCTTTAATAGTAGCAAGGACCACCTCTCTAGAGGCTTCAGGAACTTCTAGCAAACTCTTGCTCATCAATGATTTTATTCGTTTACCCACCTCCCAGCTGCCATCATCCACATTCGTGCACCACCCTTTCCTACTTTCATACCCAAATGAATGCTACCTCCCCAGCCTTGCAGATCCTCTGTTCTCTAACTGGGTTCTTTCCTTCCTTCTATTTATCCAACTAAATGCTTCTGGTTCTAATTAGTGTTTCCCATCCTCGCCTATCTTACCTTATTATTTTATCCTCTAAGTGCCTAGATTGGCACATCAATAGAATATATTGATGTATTTTTTGTAGAGACGGGGTTTCACCATGTGAGCCACGATGATCTCGATCTCCTGACCTCATGATCCACCCACCTCGGCTTCCCAAAGTGCTGGGATTACATGCCTTCTGTTGGCCAGTGAAGTGAGGCCAACCGTGCCCAGCCTCTTAAATTCTAATTCGGATTTGTGTTCTTAGAAAACCATCCACTGATTCCATCCATCCTTAGTGATGACAATAACAAGCCAAGCATTGTGATAGGTGCTAGGTCAGTGTGGGTAACTGAGGCTGGGAGGTCACCATATCATCAAAAGTTAAACTGATGCCACACACACCTTCTAATCGCTTGACACTGAATGGCTCTGTTAAGATTCACATGTATCTGACTTCTCTATACAACTAGAGTTCACTTTGTCTTACTGGCACTTGTTTTTATACATACGTGGTGAATTTTTATCTTTCTGTTTTCCCTGTTCTGAATCTTACTCCCAGTAAGAACATTACGGCACTAAAAGAGCATTAAGAATAACAATTTTTAAAAATTTGCCATCCTAACAGCAGCTGTTTTATTTTCCTGTATCTTCTGTGGGTTTCCGTATGTATGTGTGAGTGAGCATGTGTGTCTATGTGTGGTATCATATACATATGTATGATATGCGCTATATACACACAAAGAGTTATGATAATAACATGCATACATCCTCATATATTTTTCATTTATTGGCTAAGCATTTTTCTGCATTCAGTATTTATGGTTGTAATAGCAGTACAAGCATTCAGAGAGTTGTCATACCATAGTTTACTTATTGTCCTGTTGGCTAAAACACAGATTATTATACTTTTGAAAGATAATTAATTACATGTATACCTATGTAACAAACCTGCACGTTCTGTACATGCATCCCAGAATTTAAAGTAAAATAAAAACTTTGAAAAAAGATAACTCATTAATGAATGATTTTCCTGTATAGAATCTTTATCTTTCTTCTTCTCAATTACAGACGTGGAATACATTTTTCCAGCAACCAGATTATTAGACCAAAAGCTATTAAATAAACAACAAAGCTTTTCATTGCCATATGGCTGTTCTAAAGGGTTTTAACAATTAAATGCACCTACAATCAACACTTTATTATTCATACTCATGGAAGGAAATAATGCTGAGCATAACCAAAATCATTCGGTTTGCAATTAGGAGTCCAAATATTTACACATATTTTTACAGAATAATTGTCTTCTTAATTGCACTTCACAGGCCAACAGAAGACATGTAGATAAAATGAGATCAGGTACGTCAAAGTACTCTGGAAAATTGAAAAAAAAAAAATACAAATTTGAACCCTACTGGGGAGCAGGAGGAAATCAGTCACAGAATTCCAAATAAGCCAAAAGTCATCCACACAGATACCTGAGAGCTGTCTGTGTATGTGTGCATGCCCTCTCCTATAGTATGTTACAAATGCAATTAGGACAGTTTTCCTATATGTGACTTCTCAGCTGAGACCTTACAAACAGAAAGAGAAGTATGTATGTTAATATTTGACTCTCTTCTGTACTCTTTTCTCCGCCATCCCAGCCTTACAGAATCATTCCCATTGTGCATGCTACAAAGCAAACCACTGAAAATAGAAACCAAACTGCCCAAAATGCAAGGGGAAAAGGAGCAAGAGAGAGAAAACAAAAGGTTTATTTTAGAACCAGCTGTTAAAGATTAAACTAAAAATTTTTACAGGCCCTTGAAAACACAGTGCTCCAACTATTTACACCGGATGGCTTTCAAAAACTCCCCTCTACTCCCAGTACACGAGACCAACAAAATCACTGTGGCTGGGTCTCAGCAGCATCCTACTGAGCCTGGATTGCCCAAGTATGGGACCCAGGCTACCATGCATGAGATAATTTTGGGTGATCCAGAAATGCATCTCAAGTTGTGTGTCATGACCTGAGAAAGATACTCCCTTCCCAGTCTTTTTTAAACTTGGTGAGATAGTCTAAAAGAAGTCCCCACTTGATATTAGCATGTCTCCAACACTTAACAGTTCTTAACATTGGTTTTTTTGTTGTTGTTTTTTGTGTTTTTTTTTAAACAGAGAAAAGCAGGGCATAAGCTCAGTGGCTTTAGAAGTCAAAGTATCTAGCTAGAACTTAACGATATAGTTTTGTTGCCACTTTTTTATTTTTAGGGTTTCCTTATACAGCAAGTGTTACTGATGTAGGTAGTAAGATAAGCACTTATTTTTTTAAAAGGATATTTTGAAATAAAGAAAGTGAATCAAATCAAAGAAAAGAATTTACTAACTAGAACAAATGTTACAGGGATATGATTAAAACTGAAAGGGGGGGTAGGGGGGAAACTAAAGTTTGGGAAACTGCATTAAGCCTACTTATATTTCATGCTTATCTTTTTTATGTCTTCATCTTCTCAAAGTAACTGTTATATCCCTCAGGGTATAAGGCTATATTTTAATATCATATGTCTTATTTCAGTTGCCAGGTATCCTATATAGAAACAGACAGTCTAGCATTTCAGTTCTGTCAGTCAAAATAAAACATTTAAAACTAGACACATTAAGTCCATCAAAATACTATAATTTCAGCTTTGCTTTATCTTGATTTCCCACTGATCCTTATGTCCATTTAAAAAATCATTATAACTTAACTTTGCTTTATCTTCAATTCTGGTTGCTTTTTAATCATTAATGACTTGGAACACTTCACCTTTCAGTTTTCCACTCCGTTAAATTTCTGATGATATACAAAAAATATTGCAGATATTCTAATAAAACAGGCACAGAGATCCTCTAATTCAAGGAATGCCATTCTAAAGGAGAGAGAGAAATTATAAACAAGAAAACCTAGTGGACAGCACAGAAGATAAGCAGGTGATTTGATAGAAGGTTCTAGAGGTTGGGAAGAGGCAAAGTGCTAATTTTATAAAACAGAGTAATCAGGAGTAATCACCTTTTTTCTGAGAAGGTGCAGGGGATATTTAGGCTGAGATCTGAGATTTAGTAATAATTTTGACATGTTGTTATTTTACTCCTAGTTTGTTTTGTAAGTACAGTGTTTAGGTATTAAGAGTTAAGCCTTCCTACCAGATGGATTCACAGCCGAATTCTACCAGAGGTACAAAGAGGAGCTGGTACCATTCCTTCTGAAACAATTCCAATCAATAGAAAAAGAGGGAATCCTCCCTAACTCATTTTATGAGGTCAGTATCATCCTGATACCAAAGCCTGGCAGAGACACAACAAAATGAGAATTTTAGACCAGATCCCTGATTAACATCAATGCAAAAAATCTCAATAAAATACTGGCAAACCCAATCCAGCAGCACATCAAAAAGCTTATCCACCATGATCAAGTGGGCTTCATCCCTGGGATGCAAGGCTGGTT
>NW_012114966.1:2573423-2614517 GCF_000951035.1 Colobus angolensis palliatus | reverse complement strand
TGACAGACTGGATTAAGAAAATGTGGCACATATATACCATGGAATACTATGCAGCCATAAAAAAGGATGAGTTCATGTCCTTTGTAGGGACACGGATGAAGCTAGAAACCATCATTCTCAGCAAACTATGGCAAGGATAAAAAACCAAACACCGCATGTTCTCACTCATAGGTGGGAAATGAACAATGAAAACACTTGGACACAGGAAGAGGAACATCACATACCGGGGCCTGTCGTGGGGTGGGGAGAGGGGGGAGGGATAGCATTAGGAGATATAACATAAATGACGAGTTAATGGGTACAGCACACCAACATGGCACTTGTATACATATGTAACAAACCTGCACGTTGTACACATGTACCCTAGAACTTAAAGTATAATAAAAATAAAATAAAAATTTAAAAAATCCTAAAATTTAAAAAAAAATAAAAATAAAAAGAGTTAAGCCTTCCTGTTATTAAAAAGTAAAAAAATAAGAGATGCTGGTAAGGTTGTAGAGAAAACAAAATGCTTATATTGTGGGAATGTAAATTAGTTCAATCATTGTGGAAAGCAGTATGGCAACTCCTCAAACAGCTATAAACAGAACTAGCATTTGATCTGGGAATCCCATTACTGGGTAGACACCCAAAATAATATATATCATTCTACCATAAAGGCACATGCACACATATGTTCACTGCAGCACTATTCACAATAGTAACATCATGGAATCAACCTAAATGCCCATCAATGACAGGTTGGATAAAGAAAATGTAGCACATATACATCATGGAATACTACACAGCCATAAAAAAGAATGAGATCATGTCTTCTGTGGGAAGATGGATGGAGGTGGAGGTCATTACCCTTAGCAAACTAACGCAGAAACAGAAAAACAAATACTGCATTTTTTCACTTACAAGTGGGAGCTAAATGATGAGAACTCATGAATGCAAAGAGGGGAACAACAGGCACTGGGGCCCCCTTGAGATAGGAGAGTGGGAGAAGGGAGAGGATCAGAAAAAATAACTATTGGGTACTAGGCTTAGTACCTAGATAACAAAATAATCTGTATAACAAACTCCCAAGACATGAGTTTACCTGTGTAACAAAGCTGCACAGGTACCCCTGAACTTAATAAAAGTAAAAAAACAAACAAACAAACAAGAGTTAAGCTGCCTCTGTAAGTGTGGAAAAAGTTTTGCCCACCCTCTGTTCTACCCACAGTTCATGTGGCTCATCTGTTTGGGGGTTCAGGTTACTTATCTCACACTCAAGTAGAAGCAAAGCTTTGTACATAGGTAGCTTTATCAATCAGACATTTAAAATAAACAAGCAAACAACCAAAAAAACCTTTCACCTTTCAGGCCTGTTAGTGAAGGAAAATTCTTATGGATTTCTGGTTGGCAGCCTATAACCTGGGAAAAGATTAAACTATAAAGACGCCCTGTATCAGTTATCATATTATTATTCAACAATGAAATAATCTAGAAACGGGGCACAAAGGGTGTTGGCTTTTCCTACTCTTTTAGTTCTTGTTATTTTCCTCTATTCTTTTATATTTGTTAAAAACCAAAGCAACCCCACCCAAAGAGTACATAGCGAATTCCTGCTTACTCAAGACAACTCCTGGCTGAGAGTTGAACTGAGGTTAAAGGATGCAAAAAAGGCAAAACAAACAAAAACCTGAAAGCACAAATTCAAATCTGTCAAGGTAAAATTCACATGGAGTTGCCCAAATTAAATAACCCTCATTTAAATTTCAGTAGAGTATGAAATATCTGGTATAATCTGTAGAAGACAGGCGCAGAGGGAGTTTTATTTTGGAAAAAATTACTTCGTCTATTTTATCGCCACTCGCTTTTCTCCCGCTTTGCTTAAAATCTTTGAAGTATCTCATTAACTCCGTCTCAGTACCAAACACAGCAGTATCTCAAAGGGTCAATGATATTTTAAACAAACCTGGGAATGCTGAGGGTTAGGAACACCATTCAAAAGATGTGTAATTTCTACCAGGAAATGAATCTGTCATCATTTTTGTCTGACAGATGCTGAAAATGAAAACAACAAATTTAAAAGAGAATTTGCAAGCAGAAAAAATATGAACAGAGTGAGAAGAACTAAAAAACACTTCAAATGGGACATTAAAAGATGAACATGTATTTAATTTTATTTAACAAAGACAAGAATTCTAAAAGTTGGCTGGGCGCGGTGGCTCAAGCCTATAATCCCAGCACTTGAGGGGGACGAGACGGGCGGATCACGAGGTCAGGAGATCGAGACCATCCTGGCTAACATGGTGAAACCTCATCTCTCCTAAAAAATACAAAAAAATTGCTGGGCGAGATGGTGGGCACCTGTAGTCCCAGCTATTCGGGAGGCTGAGGCAGGAGAACGGCGTAAACCCGGGAGGCGGAGCTTGCAGTGAGCTGAGATCCGGCCACTGCACTCCAGCCTGGGCGACAGAGCAAGACTCTGTCTCAAAAAAAAAAAAAAAAAGAATTCTAAAAGTTGAATATTTTCAACATATCTCCTTGTGGGGGAATGGCTAAAAATATCAAGGGCACAGGAGGCTAGCCGTTATCTCTTGCTCTGATTAACTGCAAGAGGGCTAGTCATTAAGTCATTCTTATGCCAGTTGCCAAATTCATAGCCAGGAATACCTATAGGTCAGGTGACAGGCTGATATTTCCCTTAAACTGAGTGCTACTCCCTATTACGCCATGATTTTCCTTTGTGACGATGGGACTTTTAAACTCTCTGGACCCCCTTTTGTTTTTCTGAGACAGGGTCTTGTTTTGTCACTCAAGCTAGAGTACAGTAGCCCCATCACAACTCAATGAACCCTCGACTTCCTAACCTCAATCAATCCTCCCACCTCAGCTTCCCAAGTAGCTGGAACTGCAGGTACACACCACCATGCTTAGCTAGTTTTTTGTATTTTTTGTAGAGATGGGGTTTCACCACATTGCCCACGCTAGTCTGGAACTCCTGGGCTCAAGCAATCCCAAAGTGCTGGGATTACAGGCATAAGCCACCATGCCCGGCATGGATCCCTTTTCTAAATCTCCAACAAACAATGGCTGTCTACTATGTGTCTGGCTCTGATCTAGACATGGGAGAGACAAAGGTGGGTTAGATAAGATCTAATCCAAGGAGTGTCACTCTAAAGGAAAGAGAAATTATAAAAAGAAAACAGTAGGCTGTACAGAAGGTAAGCAGGTGATTTGATAGAAGGTTCTAGAGGTGGGGAAGAAGCAAGTGGTAATTTTATAAAATTAGGTAATCAGGAAAGCCCTCTCTGAGAAGGTGACCTATAAGTCGAGATCTGAAGAAGAAAGAGAGAGCTATGGCAAGAGGCACGTGAAAAACTGAAGAAGAACACTGCAGACCAGCAGAACAGCATGAGCAAAAGTCCCAAGGTGGGAAACAGCATGACATGCTGGGCAGAGAAAAATGGTCAATGGGGCTGCCTTTCTGATCACACCCGAGGTCTGGGATGTATTCAAGGTAATGAGAAGCCACTGGGGTTCCACTAAAGTGAACTACTTTTCTCAGTAAGTTAAGCTTAGCCTTTTTAGGTACTAAACTTTAAACCATTTTTCAATGGGAATTTCTTTCACATTACAGTAGTCTCTCCTTACAACAAGAGACACCTCCCAAGACTCCAGTGGATGCCTGAAACCTCAGATAGTACTAAACCCTATATCTGCTGTTTGTTTGATCTGATAACCCAGATGGCTACTAGGTGACTAACGGGTAGACAGCACTGGACAAAGGGATGATTCACGCTCTGGGTGATTTCATCATGCTACTCAGAATGATGTGCAATTAAAAACTTATGAATTGTTTATTTCTGGAATTTTTCATTTATTATTTTGGGACTGCAGTTAATTTAATAGGTAACTATGGAAAGTGAATCCATGGATAAGAAAGAACTGCTTATAGATTTTCTCCTCTTAGACTGAGTATATAGAACTTAACTTCTTTTGTCAATTTAGGCTTATGATTACTATTTGGTGCTCTGTCATCAGGACGAGGACAGAAGTATGTAAACCCAGATCACTGTGCTTTTATAGTATACTTTCTTCTGCCTGCTGCTACCAGCAAACACTTCTTGCTATATCAGGTTGTCCTAGCTGCCTCATTTGGGTGAAACAGCTTCAGTTATGGCCACCAGGCCGTGACTCTCTTTTCTATTCGACCAAGCACATGGGTTTTGTGACAGTCATTGCTGCCTAGAGGCCATTTCTATTACTGGGCCCTTGGAATACAAAAACAGACCAATCCCATATAGTTGCCTTTTCCCACCTTTATTTCTAGGTTCACAACAGTGTCACACATGGTAAGGTATGTCCAAAGTTTGGCCACCAGACATGTGGCTGGCAGAATTCTAAAAATGGCTCCCCTGAGGTTTCCATCCTGTGGTTATTCAATCAAACACTAATCTAGGTACTACTGTGAAGGCGTTTTGTAGATATAATTAAAGTCCCAAGTCAGTAGACTTTAAAATACAGAGATATCCAGATGGGCTTAATTGAATCACATGAGCTCTTTAAAAGCAGGAAGTTTTCTCTGGCTGGTAGCAAAATAAGTCAGAGTGATGTGAAGCATATGGTGGATTCAACATGCTGGCCTTGGCTTGAACATGGAGAAGCCTCAAGAGGAGGAACATGATGCTGCCTCCAGAGGCTGGGAGGGGGTCCTGGCTGAGAGCCAGCAAGGATCTGTGGACTCAAGTCCTACAACCACAAGAAACTCAATCTGCTAATCCCAGACATGTGTTTGAAAAAGGGCCCCAAGTCCAGGTGAAAGCACAGCCAGCCAACACCTTGATTTCTAGCCTGAGCAGAGGACACAGACATACCATGCGAGATTTCTGAGCTTCAGAACTATGAACTCATAAATGGAGATTGTTTTAAGCTAATCATTTTGTGGTAGCTGGTTACACTGATAGAAAACTAATATACTTGGTGAAGTGAGTGTCTAGTAAGTCTGACAAAGAATGATAAAATAAATGAATAGGCTTTTGCTCTATTATTCATACAAATGTCCACATTAACAGCATGACATAATGGAGCATAAAATTAGGGGCCAGCAGTTCTGGGTTCAGACTGTGCTACCAGCCACTTACGTGATTCACAAAAATGAATTTTCTTTCTCTGGGCCTTTTTTCTATAAATGAGAGAAATGCTCAAGATGACTATTAAGGTCTTTTCCAGCTACGATAGTCTCTAAGTTTAGTAATTCCTTATTACATTAGAAAACAACTAAAAACAAATACGCACATTTTCCTCTATATATTTTCCTTTTTTTTTTTTTTCTTTTCTTCTTTTTTTTTTAAGAGACAGGGTCTCACCATGTCATCCAGGCTGGTCTCGAACTCCTGGCTTCAAGTGATCCTCCGGCCCTGGCCTCACAAAGCACTGGGATTATAGGTGTGAGCCACTGCACCCAACCTATTTTAAATTTGCTAATGACACTCATTTTTCCCAGCTAATTAGCATACCTGTATCTCAAGGTAACAATAGTTAAGGAAGGTTGCTGAAAAAGGAATCTACTTATACTGTTTTGTTTTTCAAGACAGGGTCTTGCTCTGTAGCTCAGGCTGGAGTGCAGTGGTACGATCACAGCTCACTGCAGCCTCAACCTCCTGGGCTCAAGCCATCTCCTGCTTCAGCCTCCCAAATAGCTAGCACTACAGGCACATGCCACCAGTTAATTTGTTTCATTTTTTGTAAAGATGGGGTCCACTTATGTTGCCCAGGCTGGTCTCAAACTCCAAGATTCAAGCGATTCTCCTGCCTTGGCCTCCCAAAGTGTCAGGATTATAGGCGTGAGCCACTGTGCCTGACCAGAATCTGCTTACACTGATCTTAAATATATTCAACATATGATTGGTGCATTTATCTTTAGCTTTGGTTACAATACCATCTCAGAGGCTTTTCGATCTTGCAATTAAATAAATATTTAGGCAGTTTACATAGATCATCTTTGCATAAAAGCTAAGTTAACACAATCCTAAAACTTGTTTAAAACACAATCTGGATGCCAAACCGGGGGGAGGAGAAACGGGAGAAGGGAAATGATTTATCTAAACACATGACTTAAAGCCCAAAAAATGCTCCTTGACAAAAATGACCATATAAGTTTGGGGGCCTCTGTTCAAATTTTTCATATCTGTCCTTTCAGTTTTTTCACTACTAATTTTTATTTTAAAACAAATAGAAAGAAAAGTCTTTACACACATTCCCCTTTGTTATTTCAAATGTGTTCAAGTTATGTTAAGTTGCATGTCATTCTTAAGTGAAGCATTATGAAACAAAAATCTCTCTAGAAAAGCTATCTCCAGCATCTCTCAAAGGCTTATGCTACAGTTCAAGTACGTTTGCAGATTGAGAGCCTGAGCATGTGCAAAAGGCAATGCATGAAAGTGGGAGAAACTGGAAGGGGTAAGAGAGAGAAAAAGAGAGAGCACTGCTTGCAGTGTTTTGATAGGCACAAGTTTTCCTTCCCATTCAACTGCTAAATTCTCTGTACTTAAGCTGAACTCTGGGTCATGGCATAGAGTGCAGGAGCACTTTCTATAAAAAGCAGTGTGCACTGCAATGCAAGAAGTGGCTTCCTGGCACAGGGTAGCAGAGAATAAAAACAGTGCAGCACGGAAATCTAGATCAAACTAGATAAGAGGCTCTCCATAGGGAGGAGGATCTAAAACTCTGTATCAAACCCACTGCCTATTATGCATATGTAGTGTATAGGAAGGAAGGTCTTATTACCAATGGTACAAAGATGAGTCACAAAGTGAATGTGGACCATGAGGACCAATATCTTACGGTCCAATGATGGTCTTGGAGGGAAGGCAGGGAGCTAAATGGAACTTTATTTTGAAAAATAACATAATAATCAAAATAAGGTAACCTTATATTTAAGTAAGATTTATGTTCTTATTTCAACTGTGCACAAAATCATAAAGACAAGTGCTGATGACAGATACAATTTTTTCTACAAGATTGTATGATAATGCTGTGAGATAGCCTTTAAGTTCGGCTTTACTACAGCACCATCAAAAAGATCAGCATTCTTGCAAAAGCAATTGAGAGCCTCATCAATTTTCCCCAAATCCATTCTTACTCTTTTGATTCAAATTTCTCTTTTCAAGTGCCCATCAAGTCATCAACTGATGTGTTTTCTCTTCATTAAGTGCTCTAATATGCCAGATCCTCCTTTGTCTATGACAACGTACACAATTCAAGAGGTCTTGATATGGTTTGGCTGTGTCCCCACCCAAATCTCAACTTGAATTGTATGTCCCAGAATTCCCACGTGTTGTGGGAGGGACCCAGGGGGAGATAATTGAATCATGGGGGCTGGTATTTCCCATGCTATTCTTATGATAGTGAGTAAGTCTCATGAGATCTGATGGGTTTATCAGGGGTTTCTGCTTTTACTTTCTCTTCATTCTCTCTTGTCACCACCACGTAAGAAGTGCCTTTCATCCTTCACCATGATTGTGAGGCCTTCCCTAGCCACGTGGAAATGTAAGTCCAATCAAACCTCTTTCTTTTGTAAATTGCCCAGTCTTAAGTATGTCTTTATCAACAGTGTAAAAATGAACTAATACAGGTCTCCAATACCATGTTCATAGATTTCATAAAGTCACAGATCTCTTGTATGATTTACAATTTCTGTTTGCCCTGCTTTTTTGTTTTATTTTGTTTTGTTTGAGACAGGCTCTCACTCCGTTACCCAGGCTGGAGTGAAGTGGTACAATCATAGCTCACTGCAGCCTCGAACTCCTGAGTTCAAGCAATCCTCCCACCCCAGCTTCCCGAGCAGCTGGGACTACAGGCATGGACCACCACACTTAGCTAATTTTTAAAATTTTTAGTAGAGACCAGTTCTTGTTATGTTGCCCCATCTTGTTTTGAATTCCTGGACTCAAGTGATCCTCCCATCTCGGCCTCACAAAGTGCTGGGATTACAGGCATGAGCCACTATGCCTGGCATGCTTCTGATTATTTATCTGTCATTCAGAGACAGACCAGGACACAGACAAGATGTTATAAAATAAATAAAAGTATTCAGCAGGGAGGACTATTTGAGCTGTGATTAATTTTATCAGTGGTCAGTCATCAGTTAATATTTTTGATTAATCATAACTTCAGGGACTCAGATAATGAAAACACACATAAACAAGGATGCCTATGCCCACAATTATGCTTAATACCATGCCTGGTTTCATTATACAACATGGCTTTGAGTATTCTCAAATAATTCCCTGTTGTCTTCAAGAGTCCCAAGTAAAAGAAGCCCTCCAGAGATTGTTCTAAAGAAATACCAGGCTGGCTGGACTCTACTCATTGCTGCGGCCAAGATTCTGGCATTCAGAGGGAGTAAAGCCAAGTAAGCAAAAAGCTTCACAAGGATTCACTCTGGGGGTGCAACATGGAGACAGCATGAGATGCACCCTGGCCAAAGAGGCCACAACAAGACTAACATCTGGAACTGGTCATTTGTCTATTTCCATTTTCCCTATTAAAGGCCTAAAGAACCTTTTGGTATTAATAATCTAAACAAGGTTCCTGATACAAAACAGCACAAATTTCTTCCTCAGTCATTTCTTGGAGAGTTTTCCAACAGTGTCAAATAAGGACATGCTCTTCTACAATGATTGAGGCGGGAGGTTTGTGATATGGGTAGATTCAGAGGATCCATAAATCCCCATAAGTGTTGTGCCAAATTTCTTAGAGTCCATAGTATTCACTGGATTTTTGACGGGGTCTCTGATAATACTATTCCTATCAAAAACTTCCTGTATACATAATTTTCATATTCAGTCCTCTAGGCCCATCACCGCACCTCACCAGGAATTTCTATGTACCATATTTCCTTGATTCTCAAACACCTCTTTTTCTGCAATCAGAATGCATCTTCTTTGTTTTGTTTTGTGGGGTTTAAAAAAAAAATTTTTTTTTGAGACAAGGTCTCACTGTCGCCCAGTCTGGAGTGCAGTGGCATGATCATGGCCCACTGCAGCCTCAACCTCTCGAACTCAAGCAATCCTCCCACCTCAGCCTCCAGAGTAGCTGAGACTAAGGCACATGCCAACACACCAAGCTTGTATGTGTATGTGCAGAGACAGTGTGTGTGTGTGTGCACGCGCGTGGAGACAGTGTGTGGGCGGGGGGGAGTGGGGGGAGAGGTCTCACTACGTTGCCCAAGTTGGTCTTGAACTCCCGGGCTCAAGTGATCCTCCTGCCTCAGCCTCCCAAAATGTTGAGATCACAGGCATGAGCCACCTAACCCAGCCCAGAATGCATTTTATAATCCTTCTTTATCTTTAACAAGATGTTTCCTTCTTGCTCCTCAAAAGTGATTATTAAATTGATGATAAGCCTTTGAATGAATGACATTTAACCATTACAGGAACTGGCCCTACACCAAATATCTCAATAAAAGGTATACTGCACATTCCTAAACAAAAACCCTTAGACAGATACTGCAGTGTCGCCATAAGGACACAGGGCTAGATCTAGTCAGCTGGGCATCAGAACACCTGAAACACATTTGAGTTGATGTCATATCACCACTGGACACTAGTCAAGTTTCACGTGCTTATTCAACACGTACTGCGTGCTACTGTGTGCCAGATAATACGCCACCTGAAAATGTTACTGATCTGGGTGAGGGAACTGGCAAGATCCCCAGAGGGAAGGGTATAGAGCTCCTGGATGAGAAGCCAGGGAGTGTGGACTAACAAGGAACCTGAGTGATCTTAGAGACACAGAAAACAGAGCTGGAAAGAAAACAGGACCAACTGAATGACTCCGGAAGAGGTGAGGTTGTGTGGGAAGTGTAATTCATCAACTTGTTAGAAACCATATTTATTTATAACACAGAGTACAGGTAGCCTTGGGAATTTTCAGTTATAAGAACAAAGGGATTCTACAAGAAGCCAAGAGGGTAGATGTAGGCTCAGATAAAATTCTGACCACAGGAGCAGAGAAAGCAAGCATAACCTGATGTGGGCTCTACAATGAGTGAACATTATAAAAAATTATCAGGAAAATATCACATATGGGGCCTAACATTCTTACATTTTATGGAAAGAATGAGACAAACAGATCTTGATGCTTGCCTGGTGGTGTTTAACAACAGCCCCCAAAGTCTGGATGCCCTTTCCCAGAGATGGGCTCTGGGGTTAGAACATGTAATATCTGTACAGCTGTCACGCAAAAACACCTTTGCTCAGACAGCATACTTGCTTGCCATGTATCATGTATTTTAAAACGGGCAAACTTGTCCCTTAGTGGTCCGAAGGAGACAAGAAAATTATGATCAGATACCAACAGAGACCCAAGTCTGAAGAATGTGGTTCTAGCACCCCACCCCAAATGGGCACTGTCAACCAAGGTTCTGTGGGAAGTCCTCTTTAGCGCCAAACTGAGACAGCTCTGTGCCCCTACCTCAGACAGATGGTGGAGAGACCTACCTTCAGGCAGAGGTAATACCAAGTCACTACATCTAAAAGAAAACAGGGGACACAGGAAAATTATTTTGGTTGGTCTCTTGTCAACTGGCACTCCATAAGTTTTACCTCACTAAATTAAAAAAGAATAAAAGGACAGTCTTGTCCATACAGGACAGGCTGCCTTAATTTTGGCAAGTCCCAAAATACTGAACCAGCGTAACAGGCAGTGTTCTCCAGGGTCAGGACTTGAAGAGCCTGTTAGAAAGGAAGGAGGTGGTGAAACAAGCAGGTGCTTGAACTAGACTGTTGAAAGCTACAAACCCAGGAGAAATGGTACTCCAGCTATGATGGACCACATCTGTATATATCTAGAGCTCAAAGACTTTTTTTGCATCCAAGTTTTAAAAATGAAAAGTTTTTCAGTTTAAGATAACCAAGCACTGCAGCGTACAGGGTTAGAAAAAGGTACACGAGAAGGAAAAAGGAAATTATTTTATGGCATAAGTGCAGGTGGCCAATCTATTTGCTTGTTGACTCTTTCAGCACCTATACAGTGGCTGGTACAGAGTTTATACCCAATAAATATTCACTGAATTAAATTTCAGAGGCTCGAAATTTTGAAGAGCAGCTCACCTTCCCTTGTATGTCAAGAATAAAAGCAGTAGTGGGAATCCAGTGAGGGCAATCCTGGTTGGTGTGGGCGTTCATTTTGTCAAGCTAAACCACTGAACAACTTACATGGACTAGCTAGTGCAAGGTGTTATAAGTTACATCCTCTCCACGACATTGTGGCTACAATCATCATAACGCAAAAAAGTACAGTTGGAACGGGGCACAGTGACTCATGCCTGTAATCCCAGCACTTTGGGAGGCCGAGGCCGGCAGATCACAAGGTCAGGAGTTCAAGACCATCCTGGCCAAGATGGTGAAACCCCACCTCTACTAAAAATACAAAAAAAAATTAGCTGGGCATAGTGAAGGGTGCCTGTAATCCCAGCTACTCAGGAGGTTGGGGCAAAGAATTGCTTGAACCTGGGAGGCGGAGGTTGCAGTGAGCCGAGATGGCGCCACTGCACTCCAACCTGGGTGACAGAGTGAGACACCATCTCAAAAAAGGAAAAAAAAAAAAAAAAGTACAGCTGGAATGCTAAAAAATATATACAGTAACAGCCAATTGCTGGTGGTAATGGGATGACTGGTCTCCCAAAGAGTAGGTACCTTTGAATAACTGAAAAAATGATCCACAGAACTGTCAGGTCCATTTTTAAAAAATAACTTTGCACTCTTCTATCACCAGTGCCCCAGCACTCCACCTTATCACCTCCACCAAGGCATCAAAGGCTTTCCTCTGTTTGCAACATCCTATGGCACATAGGATGTTGAGGGGGAATGAGAAAGTCATCCCTAGGCAAACACCAAAACAGATGAGAATACCTCTGACTCAGACAACAGAAAAAGAAACAAAACAAACACTCCCAGAAGAGAAACCTCCCCAGTTAGAGGCATCTTTCACTGCCAAAATGTGGCAGCAAAGATGGCATATGACACCCATAAAATGCAGAGACCAAGAAAGAAAAGTCCCTTGCTCCAGTGGGTCGAATGGTGGCCCACAAAAGGACAGGTCCATGTCCTCAGCCCCAGAATCTGTGAATGTGACCTTATTTGGAAAAACGTGTAACTAAGGATCTGGAGATAAGATAATCCTGCATTACCTGAGTGGGCCATAAACCCAATGGCAAATGTCCTTACTAGAGACAGAAGAGCAGCCAAAGAGAAGTAGTCACATAAAGACAGAGGCAGAAACTGGAATGACGCAGCCACAAGCCAAGGGATGCATGGAGCAACCAGAAATTGGAAGAGGTGGGGAAGGATTCTTCCCTAGAGGGAGCACGGCCCTGCCAACACCTTGGTTCAGGACTTCTGGCCTCCAATACTAAGAGAATACATTTCTGTTACTGTAACCCACCCAGTTGGTGGAAGTTGTGATGGTAACCACATGCCATACCTCCAACTCAGGTATTCCTCTCATGGTCTGTTCACCTATCATCTGGAAGGTGCAGAAAAGCTTTCTGAATGAACAGCCACAGCAGCCTGGGGACTCCCTTAGATAGGGCCCTCCTCTATTCTGAATGGCCAGGTTGTGGCTGGTTATTTAGTCAGAAGACTTAGACTCACATCTCAGAGCTGGAAGAACACTTAAGGAGTGATACGATCCTCAAGACAGACATACTACCACCCTGACTGTAATCAAGCCCTGAAAGTTAGCTAAATGGCCTAAAGTCTGACTAGATTAGATCCCAGTCCAAATCCCAAAGTGATCCTCCTTCTGCTACTCCAAATAATACACAGAGGCCTAAATGAGCAATAAATGTTGGTGCTTCCTCTTTTCTCTTTGTACATTTCCAGCCTTCCTCGAAGGTCCCTAAAACAACTACCATTTTAAGAAAAAGTATGGCCAGGTGTGCACTCATGTCTGTAATCCCAGCATTTTGGGAGGTCGAGGTGGGTGGACCACTTGAGGTCAGGAGTTGGAGATCAGCCTGGCCAACATGGTGAAACCCTATCTCTACTAAAAATACAAAAATTAGCTGGTCATGGTGGTACATGTCTGTAATCTCAGCTACTCAGGAGGCTGAAACAGGAGAATCGCTTGAACCTGGGGGTGGAAGTTGCAGTGAGCTGAGATCGCACCACTGCACTCCAGCCTGGGCAACAAAGTGAGACTGTCTCAGTAAGGAAAGGGGAAGGGGAAGGGAAAGGGAAAGAGAAAGGGAAAGGTCTTATTCCCACTTCTCAAAGACCTACCAACCTAGAATCCACTTCACAGGTAACGCACCACAGGAATAACTTGGTTTGCAAGCAAGATGGGCTCTCCTAACAGATGCTAGCCTTCCATGGGACCCATTCCACATTCCTGAACAGTTTTCTTTATTCCTGTAACTCATGTAGTCATCTTTGTGGTCTGTATTTACTTGGGAGGGGCCCTCTCTAATCTAAATAGGTCTCCATCATATTTCAGCCTGAGATGAGTTTAAAACAAGGGCAGATTCACAGACCTTCTTATAATCTTGAAGTTGACTTTCTGGGTCAATGACTCAAATTAGGTGTCACTGTAGGAAACATGGCATTTTGATAACAATAGTGGAACCAAACAAAAAATAAATGCAGCAAAAAAAGGATCACTTTAAGGATTTTTTGTATGAACCAGGAATAGAGAAAGAAATGAATAGAGTTGTTTAAGAAAAAGAAAATGCAGCATTGATTCTACTTCTCTTTCTTGCAAGTAAAACTTTTAGGACCTATCCCAAAAACTTGGAAAGAAAAAAATTCCACCACTAGTTTAACTGTTAATTTTGCAGTCACAAAAAGGAAAATACATATGCTAATCAAAATGAAGTAAATATGATCAGTTTTAATCCAACATGGAAACCCCATGGTGAGACTGAAGACATCCCTCAAATACATGTGGGTTGCCCCTCTCTCCGCCTCCAGTTTTCTGCCTGTCCTGCCCCTCCCCATTCACTCCCGGACTACACACACAGATACACATACAGACACACACACACACACACACACACACACATCCTACCCATACCTAAAAGTTTGTTATCTCTATAAACTCATCTGTGAAAGAAACAAGGTTATATTTTATCTCTGGGCAAGATCAATATGCAGGCAGATGTCAGAAAGATGCACTCAGCTGTGAGACCTTCCAAAGCCCTCTTCAGCTCACAAGTGGGCCCAGGAGAGACAATGTGCCATTACTTGTCTGGATATTAAGAACACAGCAACCTCCTCCAAATACTTATTCTCAAGAAATGACCTGGTCCACAGTTTCACTTATTGGCAGTAGGTCACAGGACCCTTTGACAAATTAATAAATGCTATGAACTTTTCTCCTTAGCATGTCCATATTCCAACACCCTGTATGCCACTGCAGAGGGTTCACAGACATGACCCACTACGCCCCTGTCCATATTGATCCATGGATCCTAGAGTGAGAAGCCCTGCTCACCAAATCAGTTGACTCATTTACATTCCAGCTACCTCCCTCCCACTCTGCCCCTCAAACTGGCCCTTTGTGTCTATTCCATCTGCTTGTACCAATCCTCCTTTGATTCTGATGAATAAATAGACAAAGTCAACTACATGGTAGTTGGAATTTAGACCACTGTACCAAAAAGTCTTGAGCCAAAGAAAAGATACTGACTGATACCTATCTGAGGAAACAGCCTGCCTTCTGGGTAAAATTGATCTGAACCTCCCAACACTGATTCTGATGCATTAATATTGGCCCTAACCAAAGAAGAGCAAAAGGACAATACTCATAATGATTGGATTTTAGGGTTACAGAGATGACAGTGGCAAAAATGAAGGCTTACTGGAACTGGTAAGTGATACAGCTCGGGTCCTGAGCCTGTTCATAGAGAGGAACATATTATCACTTGGCCTCTGAATCCTTTGCAGCAAAGACCGGAGAGCAGTGCTCGCTAGTATTCTCAACTCTCTCTCTCTGGAAATTAAACTATAAAACTTCGGCAGGACATTTCTGTGCTTGTTCAATGTACTTTTCTTTTTTAGATGGAGTCTGGCTCTTTCACCCAGGCTGGAGGGCAATGGCGTGATCTCAGCTCACTGCAACCTCCGCCCCCCCGGGTTCAAGCGATTCTTCTGCCTCAGGCTCCCAAGTAGCTGGGATTACAGGCACCTGCCACCACGCCCGGCTATTTTTTGTATTTTTAGTAGAAACGGGATTTCACCATGTTGTCCAGGCTGGTCTCAAACTCCTAACCTCAGGTGATCCATCCGCCTAGGCCTCCCATAGTGCTAGGATTATAGGCATGAGTCACCGCACCCCACCTGTTTAGTGTTCTCTTACCATATGGACACAAAATTAATGAAACTGACCTGAATTTCAGAATCATGTTTCCCTCCAATTTTAAGTGCTAAGATTTTTAAAGTATTATTATTTTGTTTTCTTGTTTTATATCCCCTTCTAATGTTTGCTTTTAACCTTCTAAAAATAAAAATAAAAAAGAGCTAGGGAAAGTATAGTAATTGTTTCAGGAAATGGAAGGCTGACTAAAATCAATTGTTGTCTATCAATTCGTAGCTTCTTCAGCATGGCCACAGGGATGCTGGTGGTCACACTCGCTTTTACAACATGGTAACACAACCACCAGGAACCAGAGCTCTGGGCACAATGATATATTTTTGATAAATTCAAAGAAAGCCGGCAAATGACAAGAAATTAAAATATATATTATATATATATATTTTTAATACACACAAGTACGTATAGTCATATATCCTCATATATATACATATTCATATATGCACACATATTCACATATACACACAGGCACACCCATCCTAATTTTACTGCTAGTGCTAGAGACAGTATTACAAACTTCTCAACCAATTCCTGAACCTTGCGCTCTAATAAGCCTTCTGACCTGAGACTTTCTCTGGTGTGGCATTTAGTATATGGTTTCTGCCATATACTAAAAATTACTAAGAAATGGAGAAGGCATCCTGAATCACATGAAACTGAAGGTACTAAGTTCGAAGCCCATGTCTAAAAAGAGAAACATGTTCTTGGGTTCTCTCTCTTTTTTTTTTTTTTTTGAGATGGAGTCTTGCTCATCGCCCAGGATGGAGTGCAGTGGCGCGATCTTGGCTCATTGCAAGCTCCGCCTCCCGGGTTCACGCCATTCTCCTGTCTCAGCCTCCTGAGTAGCTGGGACTACAGGCGCCCGCCACCATGCCCGGCTAATTTTTTGTATTTTTAGCAGAGACAGTGCTTCACTATGTTAGCCAGGATGGTCTCGATCTCCTGACCTCGTGATCCGCCCGCTTCGGCCTCCCAAAGTGCTGGGGTTACAGGCGTCAGCCACTGCGCCCAGCCGGGTTCTCTCTTTTTTAAATCCATTCATTCAAAAAAAAAAATTTTGTTTAGGACACAAAATATCATTATGTTGCCCAGGCTGGAGTGCAGTGGCCATTCACAGGTGCAATAACAGCACACGACAGCCTCAAACTCCTGGGCTCAAGTGATCCACCCCCTTCACCCTCCCGAGTAGCTGGGATTTCAGGCACACACCACTGCACCTAGTTTAACAATAAATATTTATTAAACATGGATTCTCAATCAGTATATTCAATGATCTTGGCCAGGGGCTGTTCTAGGTGCTGGGATTATAGTGAAGAACAAGAAAGTCAAGATCCTCGCCTTCATGAATTTCTATTCAGAGTGGCCCAATCAATGACCAAAACCCAAGACATTCAACAAATCAACTTGGGTATAGGCTAGATAACAGGACACCACTCAATTTATTGCCTCCAAGTTAATTCAGTGAGTAATAGGTGCTTATTATGTTTCACAGCACTCTAATAAGCACCCTAATAGATAATTTTAAGGTTATAACAGACATGATCCATCCCTGCCCTCAGCAGGTCAGCATCTCCCTGGCATGACAACACATAGAGGTAAGAACTAGGTGGAGAAATTGCCGAAGACAGGCATTGGTATCCATCCAAAATGCCTTGCATAGCCAACAACTACTGTAGGAGAAAGATGACATTCATCTCAACAAAGTAGTATTAAGTTAAAAAGTACTCCAGTATATCTCAATGCTAGGCAGCAGCACCACCATCTCTCCCTCCCTCCAAACAAACAAACAAAAACTCCGCATCAATTTAACCCAAGAATGTTGATGATTTCCTTAGTGTGGCTGAGATAAAGCTCTTTTTAGATTTATAGTGAAAACAAACTAACTAGCAATGATTAGTTGCAAGAGGATATATTTCTAACCTGAGAGGAATCTCAGCTCAGTTTCTCCCTCTACCCCATCTCTCCCTCTCTCTCTCTCCTTTTTTTTTTTTTTTTTTTTTTTTTACTTTTAAAAATAAAGAGGTAGAAAGTGGGGAACCTTGCTTTTCTGGGCATTGGGTCAAGACCACACAGAGCGTGGGAGCAATGGCAGCTGGCTGGGGCTGGCTAGGGCCGCAATCCCTCTGCTCTGCCTTTGGCCATAACCACTAGACCGCACGTTTGCACTGTTTTCCAAATAACCAAAAGGGAAGATTTTTAAAACCATACTAGAAAATAACTTTGTTTTTAGGATGTGTTTACTTGCTCTGATAAAGGTCATGAGGCAGGATTTTGGGGAACACAAAAAGAATGCAGTAAAACTGGCATCATAAGCTTTCTCAATTTGACCACATTTGAGCCCAGTTCAGCAAATCCAAAGACATTTTCAAAAATGCTTATCTTGCTTCACACCTCACCACAAAGCAAACAACCTAATTTGCAGACTTGCTAATACTCATAATGCCTCTAGGTCCTCCTGTCAACATGTGTTTTTAAGTATCATCTTTGATTTGATCACGAACAAATATTACCACTTTCCAGTTTTTAAAGAATAAGAAAAAGCTGCAGAAATTGACAAAAAGGCCAGCTCCATCATTCTTCAAAGGAACAAAGTCACTCTTATAAGATCTTTCTTTTGCAAACTGCCTTTCCCACTAAGAAAAAAAAAATAGTTGAAGCTAATCCAACCATAATCTCCACTCCCACGAATCACTGCCTAATATCCGAGAGAGGGTCAACATAACTAGGGCTGTTGCTGGGGGGTGAGAGCTCACGCCTCAGAATGTCTAGTAAGATCAGATTATGGCCTCAAATGTCTTTAAACCAACAACTACAACATAGATAACAAACTGCATAAGGAAGAATACATGACATGAGTAGATGGGGTAGCAGACACAATGTTCAAAAGCAATAGATGTATTATAAGGAAACCTACAAACCTGAGGTTGAATATATGTCAGAGAGGCTTTAGAAGATGCAGAGAGAGAAACATAAGTGGTTAGATTATGGAAATGTATGAATTATTACCTAGATGAAGGGAGGATAGTGACAACAGTCCCTAGATACACTCCAAGATGGGAACAGAGATAGGATGCTGTCCTGATGTTCAGCTATCTGGACATCAGCTGGTGGTGATGTTCCTTTAAAAAGCCAAGCCTCTAACTGTCCCAGGTTAAATGAGACCAAGGAGATGTGACAACTAATTGCAATGTGTGATCTTGGATAAGACAGTGGATCAGAAAAATATATATATTAGTGAGATAATTGCAAAATTTAAGATTTGTAAAATAGATAATATTATTGTATCAGTGTGAATTTTCATGTCTGATAATTGTACTGTGGTTATGTAAGACACTAACATTTAGGTTTTCTAGGTGGAAAGTATTCTGGAATTCTTTGTAATATTTTTGTAACACTTTTATGTCAGAAATTATTTCAAAATAAAAAGTTTAAGAAAAACTTTTAATGAGCTAATGCAAACACACACACACAACCAGAGCCTCTGATAAATTCTTGACTTACCAAAATATCATCTTCCAGATGGAGGAAAAAACTAGAAAGCTCTTGATCTGGACTTAATTCTGAATCAAACGAGCAACCAACTGGTGATAGAAACCTTAAAGGTGTGCGGAGGGAGGTGTGCAGCCTCCCTCACACCAACCTCCTCAGAGGAGACTGGGCAGTAGTTAACCTAGGCCACAAAAATGGAGGTTCCAAAAATGGAACTCCCAGAAAATATAAAATTATGTGTAGCATTAACAAATAGCAGGAAGAACAGTGACTTTAGAATAGAAAAGGTATAGAGAGTGGCAGGCATCTTCTATCTCTTCTCTGAGATAGAAGCACAGGTAGAAAGGCTGAAAGAGCACACACGTCAGTCAGGCAGAGACCCATATCCCTCAGGGAGCTTTTCTAAGCTGAGAACTCTTGCATTGGTTAGACATGGCAGCTCCTGTGGCTCCTTGAGATGGGGTGGGGAACTTCCTACTTGGGAGTTAGAAGGAACTTGGTAGCACTGAGGGAAATACAACAAGCTGTTGCCTGTTGTCAGAGAGATGCAGAGGATCTGTGGGTTCCCTGTCAGATCACACGGCCTGGTGAATGAGGAGGACAGCCCAAGTGAGAGGTTAAGAGTATACATTTCGCTGCAACACCCTTTGTTACTCACTGCTCCAGATCTACACAACAGTAGGAGAGCTGCTAGAAAATAGGATACACCAGCCAGGATAAAGGGGGAGAATCCTAATCAGTTAAGGAAAGAGCACAAGAGAAAATTAGGTTTGTACCTTGGGATTTTGGAAGCAGAACTGGGTAAAACAACAGGTATAATCCCAAGGCCAGAAACTCAAACAAGGAATACTACTACTTTACATGGCATGAATCATGTGCCAGACACCGTTCTAAGTACCTTACATACATTTTTGTATAAAGAAGGAGAAATATAAGTGGCCAATAAACATGAGAAAAGATTGTCAATCTCATTAGTAATCTGAGAAATGCAAATGAAAACAAGATACAATTTTCCACTCTCAGGTTGACACACACACATATACATACACATACAGACTTATCTATCACATGCAGAAGTGGCAAAGGTGTGGAGAAAATGGGCACCCTCATAAGTGACTGGAAGGATCAAAATTTGGTGCTTTTCTGTGGGGCTATCTATTGGCAATATCTACTGGAATATTAAATGTGCATACCATTCAACCTAGCAATTCCACTTGATACGTATCCTAGAAAAATGTTCAAAATAGTAAACAGCGAAGTTCATACAAGGATTTCCAAGCCATTGTTCATAATGATGTCATAAAAAGCTGAAAACAACCTAAATGTAAAAGGCTAAAGGTCTAATAATCTATTACTAAAGCTATTATTATGTCAAAAATGCTACAAAACAGAAGCATTTATTTCTAGATATACATGTATAGGAGTAAACACACAGGAAATGCTCTGGAGGGAATTACACTACACTTTTAACTCTCGAGAGGGACTTCTCCCTCACATTAGAGCTGAGGATGGGAGGCTCTACAAACCCAGGCATAACTATGTAATTGCAACTCATGCCAATGACAAAGAAAAAGTCATTCTTTAGATGGCTAAAGAACAAATGAGACTCACAGGGACTCCCACCAGTAGGATTTTTATTTAATAACAAAATTAACATGCGCTAAGAAAAATTCAAGCAAATTAAGAAGTAAAGGTTCAAAAAGTATCACAACTAATCCTATTCCCCAAAGGTTAAGCTAATATAGACAAAAATAATGGCAAAAGATTAAAGAAGTACATGTAATCAAAATTAAAATAAGAGGTGCTCAAGCCTATAAAGGTAGTGGTATGAAGATGAAATCAACAATGATCTGAGGCTTGCAAAAAATGCTAAAGACAATCAAAGGGGCCTTTGTGCTATATTTAGAACTGACAGATTAATAAAGAAGTGAGAATAATGAACAGGGGATTTCTGAACATCCTTAAAGGTAGGTGGGCACTATGGTCTAAATGAGTGTGCCTCCCCCGCAAAAAATTCATGTGTTGCAAACCTAATCACTAATGTGATGGTATCAAAAAGTAGGGCCTTAGGGGGTGATTAAGTCATGACAGCAGAGCCCTCATGAATGGGATGGGCACCCTCATGAAAGAAGCTCCAGAGAGCTGCCCTGCCCCTTCCACTGTGTGAGGACAATGATAAAAGGTGCCATCTATGAATCAGAAGATAGGCCCTAACTAGACTAAATCTGATGGTGCCTTGATCTTGGATTTCCTAGACTCCAAAACTGTAAGAAACAAATATGTATTTCTATACGACCCAGTTTATAGTATTTTGTGAAAGCAGCCTGAATGGAATAAGACAGTAGGGAATCTTACTATATATAAGATCTTACTTATAAGAAATATCTTATTTCATGTTTATTCTATCATAAATGTTTTTAATCTTCAGGAACCAGTCTCAGGTAGGAAGTCATGCCAAGCCAGCCATACTTTAATATTCCTTAGGTTTATCTAATGATTTGACAAATATTTAGTGAACACCTACTGTGTGCCAGACACTATGCGCCAAAGCCACAAAGACAAACAAAAAAACAAACAACGCACATGTTCCTATCACAATCCAGGACAGGTGCAGTGGCTCACGCCTATAATCTCAGAACTTTGGGAGGCTGAGGCAGGCGGATCACTTGAGGCCAGGAGTTTGGGACCAGCCTGGTCAACATGGTGAAACCTCATCTCTACTAAAAATACAAAAGAAGATTAGCCAGGTGTGGTGGCACATGCCTTTAATACCAGCTACTCGAGAGGCTGAGGCAGGAGAATTGCTTGAACCTGATAGGCAGAGGTTGTAGTGAGCTGAGATCCCACCACTGCACTCCAACCTGGGAAACAGAGTGAGACTCTGTCTCCAAAACACAACAACAACAAAAACCCACCGCAATCACAATCCAATAGGCGGACAGATATTAATCAAATATTCCCAGTAATCAGTGTATAATTCCTGGCTGAGTTAAGAGCTTCAAAGGAAGAGTGTCTAAATACATTTGCAAAGAAATGAAGAAGTGGGGTCTAGAGAGAGGATACAGGGAGTACATGAACTTAGAGAGCGAGAACAAAAAAACTTTTATTTTCATTGATTTCTAAATGTATTGTTTCCTTCAAATATGAATGCAGGCAACACACCACAGAAGTATCTGTGACTTTGTCACCAGTAGAAATCCACGTAGCATTACCATATAGGCAGACGGCCCAAAATATCACTTACAGAAGTTATTACACCTGCCCAGATATCTTATTTCATGTTTATTCTATCATAAATGTTTTTAATACTTTGATAACTATATTTCTATATAATTTTTTCCTTTGTAACCATGCATTTTATTTTATACATGTAAAAGCATTATTCTGAGAAAGTATCTAAAGGCTTTACCTGATTGCCAAATGTATCCATGCACAAAAAATGTAATCTCTAAGCTAAATTCTGGTACAAGTAGGTAAATATGTGTCAAGATGAACCATAAAATCAAGGAATTCAGGTCTCAGGTAATGAAGGCAACTCAATTCCCTAAGGAACAATTTTGGTCATCCTTCACCCTTCCCTTTAGTTTTGACTCTAGTTGTTTAACAAATACTTGCTGAATGCTTACTCTGCCAGCTGCTGTGCTGAGCAATGGGGAAAGTACAGCAAAAAAAAAAAAAAGAAATTTCTATTAATGTGACCCATCCTCATCTTAATATCTTTGCTACCCATCAAAGTGATTGCTGGACAATCTAAATATATTTGCTCAATATTGAAAGAAGAATGTCTAAGACCTGAGTAAGTGCCACCAACATATGTAAGTCATAAGGCTCAAGCAAAAATTATCTGGCTATCAAAATTTCCATTTCTTAGAAAATTTCATCAACTCTCTAACATAAAACAATTTGGCCGGGCGCGGTGGCTCAAGCCTGTAATCCCAGCACTTTGGGAGGCCGAGACGGGCGGATCACGAGGTCAGGAGATTGAGACCATCCTGGCTAACACGGTGAAACCCCGTCTCTACTAAAAAAATACAAAAAACTAGCCGGGCGAGATGGTGGGCGCCTGTAGTCCCAGCTACTTGGGAGGCTGAGGCAGGAGAATGGCGTAAACCCGGGAGGCGGAGCTTGCAGTGAGCTGAGATCCGGCCACTGCGCTCCAGCCTGGGCCACAGAGCGAGATTCCGTCTCAAAAAAAAAAAAAAAACAATTTTACCTGATCTCTTTCTCTTTCTTCCAACCTTGTAACTCAGGTTGGTTAATTAAATATTTCCTAATTTTCATGAGAAATTGTTCTTCTGAATAATCTAACCAAAGGGAATAAGGACATAAATGAGTATTATTAAATTTAAGACTTCAGCACATTGATGTGATATCATATGCAGCTATTATGAAGTCCACCTAAAAAAAGCACTCACATGACACAAAAATGAAGCTTGCAACTGGCTTCTAGATCCAGTTAGAGGAAAAGACACGCAAACAAAATAATATGGGGGGGTATAATGTAATTTCCTAGCCATCGGGGGTGGGTGCGCATGGGAGACGGGGAAACAGAAACCACACTTGAGATTTCACTTTCAGATCCTTCACCCATTCACAGTATGTGATATTAAAAAGAAAGTTCACTGTATCACTGATCATTGGAGAAATGCAAATCAAAACTACAGTGAGATACCATCTCATACCAGTCAGAATGGCTATTACTAAAAAGTCAAAAAATAACAGATGCTGGTGTGGTTGTGGAGAAAAGAGAACACAATTTACACTGCAGATGGGAGTGTAAATTAGTTTAACCATTGTGGAAAGCAGTAATGCAATTCCTCAAAGAACTTAAAACAGAACTACCATTCGACCTAGCAATCCCATTGAGTATATACCCAATGGAATATAAATTCTTTTTTTTTTTTTTTTTTTGAGACAGAGTCTTGCTCTGTTGCCCGGGCTGGAGTGCAGTGGCACGATCTTGGCTCACTCCAAGCTTCGTCTCCTGGGTTCACGACATTCTCCTGCCTCAGCCTCCCAAGTAGCTGGGAGTACAGGTGCCCGCCACCATGCCTGGCTAATTTTTGTATCTTTAGTAGAGACGGGGTTTCACCATGTTAGCCAGGATGGTCTCGATCTCCTGACCTCGTGATCCATCCACCTCAGCCTCCCAAAGTGCTGGGATTACAGGTGTGAGTCACTGCATTCGGCCAAATTCTTTTACCATAAAGACAGATGCATGCATATGTTCACTGCAGCACTATTCACAATAGCAAAGACATGGAATCAACCTAAATGCCCATCAATGGTAGGCTGGATAAAGAAAATGTGGTAAATATACACCACAGAATACTATGCAGCCATAAAAAAAAAAATGAGATCATGCCCCTGTGGGAACACAGATGGAGCTAGAGGCCATTATCCTCAGCAAACTAACACAGGAACAGAAATCAAATACCCCATGTTCTCACTTATAAGTGGGAGCTAAATGATGAGAACACATGGACATACTGAGCCTACTTGAGAGTGGAAGGCAGGAGGAGGGACAGGATCAGGAAAGATAATTATTGGGTACTAGGCTTAGTACTTGGGTGACAAAATAACCTGTACAATAAAACCCCGTGACACAAGTTTACTTATATAACAAACCTGCACATGTACCCCTGAACCTAAATGTTAAACAAAATTAAACAAATAAAAAGAAAGCTCAGAAAGGAGTAAGTCCTGCACCGTCACACTATAGCCTAGCAAGCTCACCCGATACCTTCTTAACTATCCATACTTTTTCAATCACTTATTTTAACAAACAAACAAAAACGCAACTGTCAGCAGCAGACTGGTGAGTTGAGGTTAGCATACAACAGGATTATGAACTGCCAGGCCTGGGATGCATCACAGCAAAGGAGGCGAAAGATCACTTCCTTCTCCTCCAGTCATATCCTGAAAGTTCACACTGACTGCTAAATGGAATCACATTTTCCATACTATTGAAAGCAGTCCCTGCCCTGTACTCTGGTGACCTGGAACAAGGTGACTTGAGCTATCTAAGTGAATCAAGTAATTTAAAAACAGACCCAGAAATAGAACCCAGGTATCCCAATATCTACCTTCCTCTCCAAAAAGACAACAAGTAAGAACTAGCTTTAAATGATCACTTTGCCATGTGCAGGCATTTACATTTATGTTGATCCTTACAAAACAATCTGATGAGGTAGGGGTTATTATTATCACAATTTGCAGGGGAGGAAACCTGCTCAGAGAGACTGTCATTTTCCAATTTGAGAGTGCCAGTAAGCAGTGGAGTAGGATTTAAACTTGGGCTGCGTGAGTGCACATTCTTAACCACCATAACATTCTGCTTCTAATCCTGAGATCTCATCTTAACAGTCATCAATCTTATTTTTTCCTTTAAGTACTTTTCACAGCTCACTCTTTCAGATATTAGATGTGGAGCGTAAAATGCAATGCAACTGCCCATTTATTCCAGGAGTTCTACAAGGACTAGGGAGTTAGAGCTTGGGCACGGTAGAGAAAGGTGAGAGAAGACACATTTTGTTCAGCCCCAAAGTCCACAAAGACAAAAGCAGAAGATATCTTTAAAATGGAGGTGAGCAGAAGGAAGCAACATTGTCTTTTACTAGAGGAGTGGTTTTTCCTTAGCCTCTTTCTTCTTTTCCCTTCGTCCACTGCAGTAGCCACAGCAGAGTAACTGTACTTAAAAAGGAAAGGTTGATGCCATTCAACTGTGACTTCCTAATAATTCAGCAGCAATTTTTTGTGTGTTGCAGCAAAAATAGCACAGAACTGGAAGCTAAGAGACCTGAATTATCTATCAGAGATCAACCAATTACCAGCCTTTTTTAGGCAGTGTTCCCTCTTCCATAAATAAGGGTATGATATTGACTTACACGTGGGCTTGCTTCTTCCTGCTCCACAGCTATGAGATCGAGCCATAAGAAATTGCCAATATCTGGCTATTTTTGACTACAAGAGTGGTGATTTCCTAATACACAGACTTACACACAATCGCTGACACTAAAGTATCTGTTTCTTACCTTCTTAATCTAATTCCACATAATTCTAGCATCTGCCAACGTTCAAAACTTGTGGCTGTCAAAAGAAATTCAAGTACCAGCTCAAAGTGGAGAAATATTTAATTCAACTAAAGAATCCTTGAAATGTGAAGGAGGACTAATACATCTAAAATAAGGAGGTGCTATAAGCAGTTCCAGAAAGACACCACTAATCACAGCTAGGGGATATACGGAAATGCAGTTTTAAGAGGCTACATAAGCCCTGAAGCTCTGGATCACCCCTAGTCCCACGGGCTTCCTGAGCCCTCTTTTCCATAGTAGAGGGATATTAAATACTTTGGGTTGGGTGTGTATATGTTGGCAATGATGATGGGCTGATAGTGATTCTATTCTACTTTTAGCAAATACGCTTACCAGCAATATGCAACGAGAAAAGGAGAGACAACTTTAGTTATTAGAAACTCTCAAAAGAAAATCTGCTGTCTCTAAAATTTTCCTGAGTTGTGGTATTTATGCAGTATGCAGTTTGAACTAAGGTTTCCATGTCCAACTTAATATGAAAAGTCATCTGTTCCCAAGCCTTAGACAATGGCCACACAAAAGTAAAACAAAAGCTTATGCAGTTGCAACAGTGACCCTATTGTTTGTCAACCCAGATTTAACAGAAAGTGAAAAAATCCAGCAGAATCATTTCAAAGCTTTATCTGACTAGCTAACTTTGTTTTTTAAAGTTATAATTTCATACCATTATAAAAATAGTAGTATCCTATGAATCCTTTGCCCTACTTCTCCCCATAATCCAATGATACCAGCTCTTAAAACTATAACATAGCATCAAAACCAGAAAATTGTCATTAACACAATATTGTTAACTAGACTATACACTTCGTTCAAACTCCATCAGTTTTGACTTGCGTTCATCTGTGTGTGTAGGATTGTACAGAAGTATACACATATACTTTAGTGTAGTTTCTCATAACCACTTTAATATGATTTCATATAACTAACCACCAAGATCAAAACAAAGAACTATTTCATCACCACCAAGGGCTTCCTTGTGCTACCCACTTTATAGTTGCTTCCTGCTTCCAACGTCCCTATACCCTAGAAATCACTATTCCATTCTCCATTTCTAAAACTGTCACTTCAAAAATGTTACAAAATTAAAGCATGTATTATATATGCTTTTTTGAGACTGGCCTTTTTCATTTAGCATAATGCTCCTAAGATGCACCTGGTTGTTATGTACCAATAGTTCATTTCTTTCCATTGCCGAACAGTATTCTATTGCATGGATGTACCAGTTTGTTTAACCATTCACCCATTAAAGGACATCTCTAGTACTTCCTGTTTCGAGCTGTTATGAATAAAGCTGCTAAGAGGGAGGTTTATGCATATAGGTTTTTGTGTGAACAGAAGTTTTCATTTCTCTGGATTAAATGCCCCAGAACAATTGCTGTGTCATAGAGCAACTGCAATATTTAGTTTTAGAAACTGCCAAGTGACTTGCCAGCATGGCTGTTTCATTTTACATTCCCACCAGCAAGGTACAGAAGATCCAGCTTCTCTGCATCCTTGCCAGCATTCAGTATTTTCACTACTTTTGATTTTAGTCATTCTGGAAGGTGATAGTTCATAGTGGTTTTAGATTGCATTTCCCTAATGGCTAATGATATTGAACATCTTTTCCTGTGTTTATTTGCCATATCCTCTTTGGTAAAATGTCTCCTTGTGTCTTTTGCCTTTTTCCAATTGGACTGTTTCTCTTTAGCTGTTAAGTTTTGAGAGTTTTTATTTATTTATTCATTTATTTTTTATTTATTTATTTATTTAATCCTAGATCTAAAAAGAACTAGATGTAAATAAGTTCCTTATCAGATGTATGTTTTTGCAAATATTTTCTACCATTCTGTAGCCTGCCTTTTCATCCTCTTAACAGGGTCTTTCACACACAAAGCAAAAGTTTTTAACTTTGATGAAGAAAATTTTATCCATTTTTTTTATGGGTTGTGTATGCTTTCAGCATTGCATCTAAAAACTCTTCATCTAGTCCTAGATTCCACACATTCTTCTAAAAGTTTTAAAGTGTTATATTTTACATTTAAATCTATCATCCATTCTGAATTAAATTTTGTATAAGACATGAGGTTTAAGTCAAGGCTTTTTTTTTTTTTTTTTTTTTTTTTTTTTGCCTACGGATGTTTTGTTTTAAAAAGCACCATTTCTCAAAAAAGCTATCCTTCCTCCATTGAACTGCTTTTGCACCTCTGTCAAAAATCAATTGGGCATATTTGTGTGCGTCTATTTCTGGATTCTTTATTCTGTTCCATTGATCTATGTGTCTATCCCTCTGTCAATACCACAGTCTTGATTACTGTCACTAAAAAGAAAGTCTTAAAATAGGGTAGAGAGACAACTTAGAATTCATTCTTCTTTTTTAAAATTGTTTTATCTATTTTGGTTTCTGTGCCTTTATATATAAATTTTAGAACAAGCTTGTCTGTATCTATAAGAAATCTTGCTGTGATTCTAATAGGAATTGCATTAAACCTATAATCATTTTGGGGAGAACTGACATCTTTACTATGTTGATTTTTCCAATCTATTAATGTCTCTCCATTTACTTAGATCCTCTTTCATTTCTTTCATCAGCAGTTTGTAATTTCCAACATACAGGTCCTCTACATGTTAATTAGTTTTATACCTAGTCACTTCATTTTTGGGGAGACTATCAATGGTGTTATGCTTTTAACTTTGATCACCATATGATTATGGCTAATCTATAGAAATATGATTGATTTTGTGTATGTGTCTATCTTGTATCCTGTGACCTTGCTGAACTCACCTACTAATTATAGAAGGGGTGTGTGTGTGTGTGTGTGTGTGTTAGTGTGTGCATTCCTCAGGATTTTCTACATAGACAATTGTGTTATCTGAGAGTGGGGGCAGCTGTATACCTTTCTTTCCAACCTGTATGCCTGTTATATTACTTTCTTGCCCTACTGCACTGGTTAGGACTTCCAGTCCTCTGTTGAGTAAGAGTGGTAAGAGTGATAAGAGCAAACACCCTCAACTTGTTCCTAGTCTTAGGGGGAAAGCATTTAGTCTTTTACCCCAATTATCATGTTAGCAGTAAACTTGGCATTTCCACCCTTGGCCAAGTATCAAAGAGGAAGTTTTCTGAACATAAAGTTTAAAGGAACATACATCTGAGAGTAAGTAGAGTAAGTTGCTTTTCTTGACTAGTGTCTACGTCCTTCCCTCATACAACAATGCTTTTTCTCTCACAGGAAGACGACCTTCTGCCACCATTTATACAGTTCCAGTGCAATAGGCACAAGAGTAAGTTCTGGTCAATTCATCCATCCTAGCCTCTGGACCAAGTAGTTAGTCTAATATAATCCAAATAAAGAACTTTTTTGGAATGATTAGATAAAAGTTCTCTTTCCACTAGACTTACAGATCAGGGATCAACAAACTATGTATGGCCCATGACCCAAATCAAGCCAGCCATCTGTTTTTGTAAATAAAGTTTTATTGAAACAAGGCTATACCTATTCATTTACATATTGTCCATGGCAGCTTTTTAGCCACAGCAGCAAATTTAGCAGCTGCAACCGTGACCACATGGCCCACAAAGCCTAAAATACTATCTGGCCCAGTACAGAAAAAGGTTACTGCCCCCTGTTTTTAATAATAAGACATAAGCTTGGAATGAATAGTAAGGAAGCATCTCACCACTCTATGAAAAGAACATGTTGGAAAATGAAGCCAATACAAAAGAGGAAACCAACTCCAAATATTATGTAAGTTCCCAGATTCGGATGAGCCACAGACTATTAGACTCCAGTATTTTTCAGTTACGTAACCCAGTAAGTCCAGCTTTTCCTCAAGTTTGAATTGAGTTTCCTACATTTGAATTAAAATAATTCAAATTTTAATTCAAATGTATTACATAAAATCCATAACGCTTACTGTAGGAAGACAACTCTAATTTCTTCCTCTATTATATGTCCATCAACACCATAAAGACAGCCAGCATTTCTTTAGACTAAGATATGACTGTGTATTAAAAAAAAAGTATGATTTAATGCCAAAACTAAATTTAACATTTAAAAATTAAATGTTGCAAAATCAACTGATTTGGGGCTCATTTAGCTTTTCTTTGTTTTTCAACCAACCATCCTAAGGTATTATTGGACAATGAAAGAACAAAAGAATAGAAACTAAAATTAACCCCCTCCAAAAACACAAAACAAAACAAAACAAACAAACAAAAAAAAACACCAACACCAAATAATCCATCAAAGAACAACTGAGATAGAAGTATAAAACAGAAGATAGTTGCCACTATTAACATCTCCCTGAAGTAAGGCAACCACACTAACACCGACTAGAGAAAGAGCTAACTAGAGAAATCCAAAGCTCCCACGGGGACAGATTTAACTAATTAGGGAGATGGTGATTAAAGCTGGCGCTGCTAATTGTCTACTGGCCATGTATCTCTAGTAATGTCCCCTAGAGGCTTTCAGCAACGGGAGACAAAATTAAGCCTAGTATTACTGTCAATTACACAGACATCATTTGTCTATATTTATCTCCCTCTTTAGGAAACTAAAAAGCACACAGAAGTGTGGTTTTCAGTGCAAGCTATATGTTCCTGTGAGGAAATAATTTTATATCATGTTTAGAAACAAAATTATTTTGTGTTTAAACTTGTTTTAATTTGTACATTCTGGAGCAAGAAGATGTTTCTTTCAACAGCACACTTTCCATCTGCAGAGGCCAGATGTTAATCTACAGGAAAGCTGAAGTGGTTAGTAAGAAGACCAATTATACACAGAGAACAAATATCTAAGTGGTGGGGGGAGAGGATGGGGAGGCTTAAAATGGAATTAATTGGTGAGGCAGTTTCAGAACTCCAGCTTATTGGGGGCAGGGGTAGAGATGGTAGTAGGTTTGTGGTTTTTTTGTTGTTGTAATTTGGCTTTTTTTGCCCATTCCAAGAATAGAATGCCATACAAGATTGTTCTTCCTGGGCATTTCCTTCCCTCTGAGTTGAAGAATCATTCCAGGGAGTGAGTGAAAGTACTGTAAAAATGAACTGAGAATTCTTAGGAGGCAATTTGAAATTTTACCTCCATTAAAGATGAAAACTGAGTATGTCTAGGATTAGACATGGGTCAAATTCTAGCTTTGCCACTAGGATGGAGACTGCCAACTACTCACAGTATTATCCTTTCTCCTCTTCTTCTCTGAAATAATAACACGCCCAGGGTCCTGGCAGGGCCCATGACTGCCTATGTACAGCCTAGGTTTCCCAGCCTGCTCTGCAGGTAGATGTGGCTGTACCACTATGTTTGAGCCAATGGAAGTGTCGTGTGCATCTTCTGGGTCCTTCAAAATGCTTTCATCCTCATTTTCTGGCTGGAAAATGGCAATGACTGGACCAATGTGGGAAGCCGTGGGCTGAGGATAGCAGAATGACCCTACTAGGCATGGACTCCTCCCTTCTCGGCTCTAAGAGAGAAATACACTTATCTATCTTACATAAACCACTGTACTTCGGAGTCTCTCTGTTATAGCAATCTAGCCTGTACCCTACTAATACAGCCATTTACTATCTGTGTGATTTGGGGCAACTTATTTAACCTCTCTAAGCCTCAGCTTCCTCATCTATAAAATGGAATCACAGCACTTATTTCATTAAGTGCTAAGAGAAATAAACAGGTTAAGAGATGTAATGTGCTCAATCCTGTGCCTAACATGCAAAATAATGTGCTCAACAAATGGTAGATAATGCTAGCAAAAAGAAAGATCTACTTGGGAAGCTTCTTTCAAAGGCCTTTGACATCAAGCAGCTATTGTGCCCATAAAGCCTCAAAGGTAGAAATGTGTATCTGGTTTTGAGGGTTCCTACGGGTACCAACATATTCAGAGACAATCAGAGCTATCTTATATTTTAGCCCAGGGGAAGAATTAAGATTAAACAATGCTTAATTATAGTTTAGCAAACTATGCCTAAATCATTAGTTATTTAAATCTTTAAGAGACCTTGCTCTATATATTATTAAATGTCATACAATACTAGCTATTTCTTTATGCTTAGTTGACTGCGTCCCAAGTTTGTATAAAATATGGCTGAGTAGAAAGGTACATAACTATGTTGCCAGACCACCTCACCAAGGTAAGCTGAGAAAGAGACACACAAATCAGCTGGCATTATCCAGCTTCATGCAAAGAGTTCTATAGTCAATGGAGCCCATGGCCTACTTCTTCCTTGCACACATTTCCTCCCTTTGGTGTAAGCATCAATTATTGGCCCTCTGGCATTGTAGATTCTTTTTCTCTTTTGTTGGTGGCACATGGTTAGACTGTACTCTTACGATTTCTGCAACCTTGAGATTTGCTGACTAATGGGGTTGAGATCCTTGGAACTAAGATAAGACGACTACAATGATTCCAGGGCTCTTACGGATTTTACACGTCACAAGATACGGAACAACTATGAGATTACATCACCCAGCTGAGGCCAGCATTGCTGAAATAGCAGCAGGGATCATATTACCAGGCTCACCTCCCTCCAGCCACCCTGATAATGTCCCACTGCTTATAAGGGGAGGTAAGTTACTATGGGAGGCTGAACCAGAAGTCAGTGATAAAAGATGGGAGTTCTGGTGTAATTCTATGCAGAAGCCATGCCTTAGGACAGAGAGGTCAAAGCTCAAGAACTATATACAGAAGCAATATCGATATCCACAAACATAAACCTAGGAATAAAAAACCACCTCTGGTACACTGGTTTCAAGAACCCAAGGCTTTAGAACAACAGCAAAAATCACTGCACTAGGAAAGCAACAAACAACTCAGGGCCTTCATTCTTGCTGTACTTCCCTGAATTGTTACTTACAGGTTCCCGGCCATCCATGGCTTCCATCCAGAGCCTCCGGTCCTCTTCCGACAATGCTTGCATGGTGATAACCCCTGGCCTGCAGAGAAAGGAGGGACACGGATATGAAACCAGTGCCACATGTAGAGAGTTGGTAAAGGCGAATCTTAAACATCCACTCAAAAGAGTCAGTGGTTGCTAGGGTTAATGACACAAAGAGGGGTACAACACTCGGCTTTACTAAGCCACCTTCTAGTCTCAGAAAGATGGCCCAAATTCCTCTCAGTCAGCCCATCTCCCTCAGAGAGGCAGAAACACAGAAGATATGACCCTATTTTACAGGTAAGGGACATAGAGGAGTTAAGTGATTTCTTTAGACACTGTTCAGTTCCTTGAAATCTTATTCATTTCGAGACCTCAAAATGCTTAATGGAGTATGATACTCACAGTAGAAATGCAATAAATGTTTGTGGAAGTGAATGGAATTACTGGACTCAAGAGAAAAAAGGAGAAAACATCCAAGCTGGAGGCACGCTTGTCTCCTAATATCTGGTCCACTGCTTCTAAATTGCTTCAGACATGGAGAAGTTTTATGGTGGTCATCATCTTGGTAGTTACGATTAAATGTGCACAGTCTTTTTAAAAAATGAATACTTAATCATGTCAGGTGCTAAGTGCTTTACATGCATGAGACCATTTCACTCACTGAAATCGGCTTGCTCCCTAAACCTGAGCACAAGCTCTCCAGAAGACATGCACACAATATCAAATGGGTTTTGTTCAGTTCCCATCACAAATGGTACTCCACAAGAAAAAGAGACTGCGCCATAAAAACGACCTTGGGAGAAGACGCTGAAAGCCCTCTACGCTCATTAAAGCAGGAGTTATTCATTTAGGGTGAAGATAAATCCCAGAGTGTCCCCAAACCACCTCCTCCTCTCCCTCAAATGTATGTGGATTTTTCTGTAGAAACAATTCAAATTGTCCGTCAAATTCTCAGAGAGAACTGCAACCCTCAAAAAGTTAAGAATTGCTAGTTAAAAACCATCCTCTTTAAAATCTGAGACAGCCTAAAAAGGAGGAAGAGGTCCACTGAGCAAGAACTAAAGTCTGATTCCTGTCTGAGTGCACAAACACTGCGAATGATCATACAACAATACGGTATGAAAACTACACAGGCTGAGCAACACCCTTAGCAGCACAAGCCTGGGCCCCATAAGCACCCAAGCCTGCTCATTCTCACCCGCTCATCATCTCCGCTTCTGGCTTATAGCTATAGTTCCAACAAATATGCTAAACCTATTTGTTTAACATAATTTAAAAGTCACATTTGATTCTTTTCATTAATCATCCCTCAACATCTCCTTAGAAAAAACTTTAGAGCTGTGGGCATGTAGATACAGATGGGTTTGGGATACAAGGGGCATGGGGTAGGGGTGTGAATGTGTAAGGGTATAAATGTGTGTGGGGTCGAGAGAGACAGAGAGAGAGGGAAAGCATGCAAACAAGCAAGAGAAGGGAGTGAGAGAACAAGCAAGAGACAGAAAGGGGAGTGGGGGTGTATGTGGGTGAGAGGAGGGGTGGGCAGCTAGACGGGTGGGCGTGTTGATGATGGCGGAACACTGATCCCAAGAGGAGGGTCATTCCCGTGAAGGTCACACTGGGACTGGCACCATAATACAAAGATAACTCAGAGGATGGAATAACTCTCCTCTCCATGAGCACCTTCCAGAACTCTGCCTCCTCTTCTCAGAAATTCTCATTCTCAGACCCAACCAAGTGCCCACTTCCCACCATCAGCCCATTCAGTGTGCCAGAGTCAGTGGGTATCTGCAGACAGCTGACAGTCGTGGCTCCACAGAACTGACCCTGTGGCTTGAGGGCATGATGGACTGATTCTACCCTTCCACCTTTCTCTAAAGACCAAGTACGACATCTTAATAGCTTTGAAACAAAAAGCCTCTGCAGTTACTGTCTATTGCAGAACTCTCAAGTCCCTGGTTCTGGGTCTTTCAGTGTTGCTGTAGGTGCTGCTTCTGTACCACCTGCTTCAGAATCAGACATTCCCTTAACATGGAGACTCCAGCCCAACCCCACTCCACTCAATCTGAACTGGGCTGTGCCTGGGAACTTGGATTTTAACCAACTCCCCAGGTGATCTTGATGCAGAGTTAAGTTTGAGGCCCACACCCTGGGCTGTCCACTCCATCCCCACTCTTTTCCTTCCTGTTCCCCCTGCCCTAGAGTGCAAAGTTACCCTCCTTTCTGCAGTGAGGTCAAGGAGCCAACATGTCTCTAGTTCGTTTCCCGCTAGTGGCCCACCAGCAAACAGTGAGATCACAAGAGCTGTCTACATACCACGGTCTCAGGGGCTCACAGATATTACATCAACTTCACGGCACACAGTGTGAGATTTCCACCCCGAGCCACAAAGAGGAAGTTCAACAACCTCAGAGGCTGTGAAGGGTGGGCCACTCGGCCTTGGTAACCAGGAAAGTCAACAGGATTTGTTTTCATTCCAAGAAGAAATATCAAAATACAAGTTCTTTTCCACATGTAGTCTTGTTCCCTTTTGCAGGGGGAGTGGGGTAGGTGACGGATTCACATGTCTTGCATGTGAATTTCCAAGAACAAAGGTAAAAAGGGTGAACTATCTTTATTCTGGAGTAAAATCGTAACTTTCTTTCCACATTTACCTTCCTCATGCCCTACTAATAACTATCCCTCAAAACAAAATAAAACAAGCAAAACCCTCAACGACCCTCCACACTTTGCATGTCAGTCCCTATAAAATAGCATACTTTGAGACCTGCTCTTACAGGATGTTAATTTAGTTCATGTTTGAAATGCATGTGGTTCTTCACAGCAAAAAAAATGGGCAGGGCTGGGGAGACAGAGGAGAGAGAGATTAAAAGTAGGAGGATAGGTCGGGCACAGTGGCCAATGCCTATAATCCCAGCACTTTGGGAGGCCAATGTGGGTGGATCACGAGGTCAAGAGATCAAGACAATCCTGACCAACACAGTGAAACCGCATCTCTACTAAAAAATACAAAAATTAGCTGGGCATGGTGGCACGCGCCTGTAGTCCCAGCTACTCGGGAGGCTGAGGCAAGAGAATCGCTTGAACCCAGGAGGTGGAGGTTGCAGTGAGCCGAGATCACGCCACTGCACTCCAGCCTGGCGACAGGGCGAGACTCCGTCTCAAAATAAAAAAAGTAGGAGGATAATATGGAATGAGGAAGGGAACATATAAAACAATGAAAGAGAAATGGAGTAAATGATCAGAGCTCTTTTTACCTCTACTGAGAACTGTGAGCCTATTAGACTCACTACAATAAAAGAACAGTAATAAGTATAACCCAGCAGTATGTGCCAGTTGCTGTGCTAAGCACTGTATATAAATTAATTCACCTAATCTTCACAGCTACGTCATGAGAAAAGTATATGCTTATTATTCTCCTTTAGCAGATGAGAAAACCAAGGCTCAGAGAGGTTAAGTATCTTGTCCACAATCACAGAGCTGCCAAGATACAGAGCCAGGATGTGAACACAAGCAGTCTAACCCTTAACTCTTGTGCATAATGCCATGGCAAATGTGATGGCACTGCAGCCCCCAGAGAGCTCATATTGACCACCCAAGTCCTCTGGGTCAAAATCAGCCATGCACTTCTGCAAGCGCCTTAGTGAGCTCCTGCATGGGATTAAATAAGATTGAATGATAAAGAGCTCTGTAAAAACCTAACGTGCTTCATAAATATGACGGCTTACAACACTGCTCTAGGCGAACAGCTAATCCAAAACAAGAATCCAACAGCATCCAGAGTAACTGGGGCTTACTTTCTATAGCAGTGGTTCTCCATGTTTTATCTGTCTTAAAAATACTTAAGAGATGGAAAGGCAATTAGTTTTTCTTAAAAAAGAACACAAAAAGTCCTAATCATAAAGAAAACATATTGAAAAAATTGGACTTCACCAAAATGAAGAACTTACACTCATCAAAAGATGAATTTAATTACTTACTTTCATTTTTTAAAAAAGTCAAACCAGAATGAGAGAAGATATTTGTAATATCTATCTCCTACAAGACTCATATCCAGAATATGTAAAGAATGCCTAAAAATAAATAAGAAAAAATGAACCACCCGATACAATAAATACTTGAATAAGCACTTCATAAAAGAGGACATCCAAATGGCCAATAAGGCTAAGAAACAGAGCCCAAACTGATTATTTATCAGGGAAATGTGATTAAAACCACAATGAGATGTAACAAGCACCCTCCTGAATAGAGGGCATTAAAAGGCCACCAATAACCAGAACTGGCAAAAAATGTAGAGTAACTGGGACTCTCATACATCGCTGGTGGGAGAATAAGTTGATGGAACTACTTTGGCAATATCTGCTAGAACTAAACATACACCTGCCCTATGACCTAGCAATTATACCTCTACATATATACTCAAGAGAATTAAGTACATATGTCCACCAAAAGGTACATTCAAGAATACCTGCAGTTTTATTTAGAATAGCCAAAAATTGCAAATATAACAACAAATAAATACGCATTGATAAATGGATAAACTATTGTATATTTGAACAATGGGATACCATACAACAATTTTTTAAAAAAGAGTCAACTACTGCTACATGCTACAACATGAATGAATCTCAGAGATATAACGATGAGGGAAAGAAGCCAGACACAAAAGATTGTGTGACTGTGTGACTCCACTTCTATGATGTTCAAATACTTGCAAAATTCATCTATGGCAACAGAAGTCAGAAGAGTGATTTTTTTTTTTTTGAAAAAGAGATATGGGCAACGACTGAAAAGCGGCACAAGGGTATCTCCTGGAGTGACAGAAACATTCTATATCTTCATCTGGGTGGTTACACAGTTGTGTGTGTATAAAAAGTTATTAAAATATAGACTTTGGATTCATGCATTTTACTGTGATTATACCTCAGTAAAAATTGTTTTAAATACCCAAGAGCTATGACTTCTCATCAATAACTTAGGCTCACTAGTTATTCTGATTCTAGTGCTTCCTAGATGTATAACCACAGCAGACTAGCAATTGAACTATTCTGTGCTACTCTTATTATCTATGTTTTAAAGAACAGTAGCATAGAGCAGTTCAATTACTTGTCTCCCAGCGTTATCACAATTACACCTCAGGGCATGCTGGGAAGGTTACATGAGAAGTGTGTGCGGCATTTCAAAGTGTCAGGCACACGGTGAATGCTCCAAAAATTAGTTGTAATCACAGGGGCAGGTAGAGGTGGGGTAAGCAGGAACAGGATGGTAAATATGGGGTAGGGTTAAAGTTACTACTGCAGAAGGGCAGGTGTGTATAGTTTCAAAAGGAAAAGAAACAACCCACAGGTGCTAATGACGTGTGTGAGTCCCACTCCCAACATGCGCATATACAGCACTGAAATTCATGCCTCTACCACAAAGCACACAGGGCTGAGGGCTGAAGGGACACACCTGCGCTGACATAATGGCCATTTCCTTTTTCCTCCTGAGTAACGCAATAAAGTGGCCTACCACTCCCTTTTAAAATTAACATCTGATAACTAGTAAGAACAGAGAAGGGGTCTTTGGCAAATTCTAAAAAATCTGTCAAGGAGCTCCCTCCACCTGCCAGATGAGAGAAGGAGTAAATGACTTAAAAATCCTCTGTAGAGCTCAACCCTGAGAATCCCCTTAAAATACAGCACTTCCTTTTCACTCTGAATATGTCCTTAGTGCTATATCTGAATCTGCTTGAGAATCATGAACGAGGATCTAGAATTTTCTCTAAGCTGGCACCTCACCTCTCACACTGCAGGAGCCATGGAGAAAATAGCTCTCCATCTATCACAGGGCAAGTTGCTACCCAACACCATATCTCCTCCAACCCTGGCCCCCAAAAACAGCCCATGGAAAGAAATACATGGTTTAGCAACACATTCAGGATCCTGGGACCACTGGCTATATCAATTCATAGCCTGTTCACCAGCCAAGAGCAAAGAGAATTACAACCAGCCCCGATTCCAGGGTTACTCGACAGCTTTCCTACTCTAATCTTATTCCTGAATCTGAGTCAACAATAGTGATCTCAGTGGTTTGGCAATTTACCCACTTCCTATTGGACAAGGAAAAGCTATTACTAACTCCACCCCACTGAAACAAAAACACTCAGAATTTACCAGTACCGTTCTTTCTAAATCAACCTACAAAGATCTAGGGTTTATTCATTCATAAGACTACAAATCTTCTGTTGGCAAGAGTTCATTCCCCAACTTCCATCCACACTACTGTATATTTAAGAGTCAAATTCAAAGAAGACGAGCTGAGGCGCCCACAGGAACACACAATCTCAAAGCCTGTGTCTGAAACCTGCCCACTACGCTTATATAAGAAGACAAAGGGGAATGATAAGGAATGGAGCATGAGCTGCCATCCACTTGCAAGAAGAGTTTTGCAAGTACCAGGGAGGGGAAGTGGTCCTTTGTTTCTGAAGTGCTACTGGGAAAATGAATTCCTAACAGTTCCTGGACAATGTAATGGTTCTGGTTCAGAAGAGCTTCATTTACACAAAGATATGGCCAAAGCCATACAGAATAATATTGGAGAATGACACTTTTTCCATGTCTGTTTACGAGATTACAGATCCAAATGTCTGCAGAGACTAGGTAAGTAAGCAAAATGAGGGAAACTGGATAAGAAATTCTTTAATCCAAGGAAAACAGGCTTGGTCTTATGTTGCTCTTGGTTTTTCTCTTTTTCAGTTTTACTTTCAGATAGAAACAAAGAACAAAGAATTATCTCCCCTCTTGGGGAGAAACAACAGTGCTAGTGCAAAGCAAAAAGCTGTCACTTGTCTTCATGGGGGAGGTGGGCAACAGGGCATGGTGGGGACTGTGGCAGAACAGACAGCACACACCCCACCTAAAGGAAGTATCTGTCATTCAGCTCAACCGGCAGCTGGCATGTGGGAAGGCATGATCAGCAATTAAAGATTTTTCCAGTTTTAAAATGTTGCCTCAAACACTATTCAAGCCAAACCACGCATGTCTGTGGACCACCAGTTTGCAACTTCTGTTGTCTGTGTCTGTCTTTCTCTGAATCTATCTGAGCTCCAACCCAGGTCATCATTGCATGTTATAAAGTAATCCACCTCATGCATTAATACCAACAATGAAGGATGCCTGTCTATATTCTTGATTCACCTTACAGTCAAACTCTGGAGAGTATCTCCAGGTTATCCACAAAGGAGGAACTTGAGCTACTTCCTTTTTTCTTCCAATACTCAAGGACCCAGTGCCATCACTGGAAGGCAACAGTAATCTACTATTTGGAGACAGAATTTATGAATCTGCACTACTATGTGTGCTCTGACGTAATAAACCATTGAGGTCCTTCTGCAAGGCCTTTGTGCATGAGAAGAATTCATAATATGCCATGATAATCTGGGTGTGGTACAGGTGAGAGACAGAGAAAGTAAGAAACCAGAAGGTGCTGCAACTGGCAGCCCCCAAACCACAGGTAGATTTACTGAGTGTTTATTATGTGATAACCACTGTGCTAAGGACTTTACTTGTATTATCATTCATTCTTCACAATAACTGTATGAAGTAGACACTACCATTATTTCTCTTTTTAAAAGTGAAAAGACTGAGACTCACATAAGTTACTTGCATAATGTCACACCACTAGTAAGTGCCAAAGCCTGCACTTGAACCCAGGTGTGCCTGAATCTAAAGCAAAGCACAAACTTTAAGGACAATGTTGTACTGCCCCCCTGTGCATGTAGCATACATGTCCTGGGATCCAGGAAGACCAGCACCTTAAGGGGAGGAAGAAAGAAAGGAAGGAGGGAAGGAGAGTTGGAGAGAGGGAGGGAGGGAGGAAGCAAGGGTCAACCCTCTAAGAAGTTTTTGGAAGTAGTTTCTAATCAATTATTTAGAAAGGATCTGATCCTCCCAGCACTTTGGGAGGCAGAGGCAGGTGGATTACGAGGTCAGGAGATCGAGACTATCCTGGCTAACATGGTGAAACCCCATCTCTACTAAAAATACAAAAAAAAAAAAGGTAGCCAGGCGCAGTAGCAGGCGCCTGTAGTCCCAGCTATTTGAGAGACTGAGGCAGGAGAATGGCATGAATCTGGGAGGCGGAGCTTGCAGTGAGTGGAGATCACACCACTGCACTCCAGCCCGGGTGCAGAGCAAGACTCAAGAAAGAGGAGAGGAGAGGAGAAGAGGAGAGGTGGGGAGGGGAGGGGAAGGAGAGGGAGGGGGGAAGGAAGAGAGAGAGAGAGAGAGAGGAAGGGAGAGGAGGGGGAAGGAGAGGGAGGGGGGGAGA
>NW_012114966.1:2524469-2573373 GCF_000951035.1 Colobus angolensis palliatus | reverse complement strand
AAAAGGAAAGAAAAGGAAGGAAGGAAGGAAGGAAGGAAGGAAGGAAGGAAGGAAGGAAGGAAGGAAGGAAGGAAGGAAGGAAGGATGGATCTGATCCTAATAAATGAATGAATCATAGCCTATTGAAGCCTGTAACCTTGGTATTTTTAGAGGAATATTCCTAAAACAATTAGGATCATAGCAATTATAACAGTCTAAAAAGTAGGTATCACCAACCACATCAGATAAGCTCTTATATTTTCATGAGAGACGGGAGTCGTAAAACATCGGGAAGCCCAAAGACATCTTTGGCATATTAAATTGCATGGCTCTTAAATGCAACAGATATTGACTGAGTGCCTATTATGTGCTAGTCATGATGCTGGGCATCAGGGACACAGAAGCCAGCAAATGTTAACACACTGCACAAGGACAAGGCATTATTCACTGATGGGATGAATGAGACTCCAGGAGAATGCAAATACCTGTTACTACTATTGATAACAAACTATGAAAATATAGCTTCTGTTTCATGTATTTTTTTTCATTTTTACTATTCTATCTCACAATCGACAGAAATGTACATAAGTGGAATGTATTGGTTGAATTATTTCTTCTATCCAGAATTATGAAATAGGTAATTTTTGGTTTTGATTTCAAAAAGATAAACTCATCTTATATTTAGAAATTGGTAAATAAACTGGTATACTCAACCAATAAAACTCCATATTTCATCATGCAGACTAAAGAGTAAAAATACGGTTGCCTCAATCACCCTCCCAATCAAGTCCATTAACCACCATATCTCATTCTTTGTTAAACCAGAATCAAACAGCAAACAGGCATGCTCTCATTTAATTGAAAGAAAAAAAAAAAAAAACTCAATGACAAGTTCAAACTACATGAATTCTAAGATTCCAAGAACTCCTCCACTAACTTATTTTACAGAACAGCCAAAAAGCAATTCAGAAACTATGGTATCTTCCCCCAACTCAAGTCATGGAAGTCAGAGTCATATAATACCCTCTGAGGAAGGAAAACGCCATTTCCTGCCTGAAATGTCAATGGCATTGAGACCAGCACTCTAATCCAACCAGCAGGAAGGCAAAATCAAATATTATTGCAAACAAGGGCTGAGAAGGGGAGGGAGGGGAAGTTTGAAACCAGGAAAAATGGATTCATGTGTTGCAAAAGATAAAGGCACATTGCACCAGGAGGGAAAAGTAGGACTTCCAGGTTCTCAGCACACACAGGACAGTGAAATCACTCATCTTTTCTACACCATCCTAAACAAGCCATTCCTAAAGCAAAGAGCCTGGCACGTTAGTTCAAAGAGTCAGGTAAAGGGTAACGTTTAAACTGAGGCCCAACTAACTGAGCATGTTTGTTTTTGCAAGAAAATGCGTATGAACAATTTGTGATGAAAGGGTGGGAGGAAGGAATTTCTAGAGAAAGAATGAGTCATTTAGGATACTCTTCTTCCTTTAAGGTATAATACATGATTTTTTTTTTCTACAGAAAACACACACACACACACACACACACAGTCTTCTGTCAATGTATACAAGGTGTATATAGGACAGCTAATTTTCAACTGCACCTTCTAATAGTTACTAATACATACACAAAACTGCCATCTAGAGGTTGAATGTTGAAACAAAGTGTTACATAAGGTGATCCTTTTTGGAAAACACATAATCTCACAGTCACACAACTTCACAAAGACACACAAATGCATGCACAAACACCACTTACCAAGCTAGAAGAAACGATATTATTTTAATTTAAAATTAATATCGTTTCTTCTTGAGGCCACAGATTGGAAAGAGAGGGCATAAAACTTTATCTTTTATATGAAGTATGTATCAATAAGAGGTTATCACATAAACAGTTTGAAAATGTAATCTTACCCTAGTAGGCCCTTCACACATATACCCTGAATGCACCTGTATTTCCTCTCAGCTTATAGATAACTTGAAAACTCATGACACTACAGGAAAAGAGCACCATTAAGACAAAAAGCAGGCTCACAGGAATATCCACCAAAGCTAAGGTTCACCATCACAACAATAAGAGTCCCAGGGTTTAGGGCATAGAAAAAAATTCAACAGCCATGTTTTCAGACATAGGACTCCATCAGAGGGGAATATTAGTGTGTTCCACCTTCAGAAAAAATCCTGCAATGCAGTGATAATTCACCCCATCTTACAGATGTGGTTAAACCACTTACCCAGAGTCACACAGCTAATAAGGAACAGATTCCAAATTCAAATTTAGGAATGCTCTTATTTTTTTACCTGCATCATGCAGCCTGCCACACAAACATATTTGAAATGAGGGTGCTGAGGGTTCCAGTAGATTCTTCGTATCTTTCAAAAATCTTTCTGGCCTCCACCATTCTGACTTTCACCAACCTTCAATTTTCCTGGGTCTTTTTCCTACCAGTACACAAATGCAGGTTATGTGGGCACCTGCTAAAATTTTAGTTTAAATAGCAACTAACTTGATTAAGCTCCTCTAGTCTCTTACACAATAGTTCACCATAGCCCCAAAGAAAATAATTAATCCATCTCAAAATTATGTCACCATAAAAAATAAAATTGAACAACCATATGCACCTATTACTGTATTAAAAGCTGCATAAAAAGTTTTTCTGCCTCTGGAAGCAAATCACTTGAGACAGACATTTAGAATTGAACAGAGGTATATAAAACATACCTAATTAAACACCTAACCAACCAATACCAAGAAAAACTCATCACTGTGCAAATGCAGGTTACCTGGGAAGAAGAAGATAAGAGTTGACAGTGGATGTGAAATGCTAGGCTGGGACTAGATCAATGGAGAGCTACTGCCCTTTACCTATACATGGAAAGCTTGCAAACAAGGACTTTCGAATTGGTATGAAAGAAAATCAGATGAAGTCTGTTAAGAAAGTCCAATTGATTTGTAAACTTTATATCTCCACTGTCAATAGTCTCTAGCATGTAGTTATGGTCAATAAAATAAGGAAGGAAGGAGGGAGGGAATGAATTCAGTGTATTCCAGTCAGGCCATCATCCTTTGTAAGAATGGAAGGGTAAAGTCCTCCTGTTTGTTACATTTCCCCCCAGTATTCTGGCCCTTCAGGTTTGCCGAAACACTCAACATACTGGTGTGTATAGCTTAGTTGCTTGAATGTATATGAGCATTCCAAACTCAAAGGTGAGCTCCATGAAGACGAGTTGATTCTTGCCTTATCCCTTACTACAACTTTAGCATTAAATATCCTTGCCCTCTCTAAGAAGCTATCCTTGCTGCCCACCTCGAGAGAGTACCAGTGCTGGGAAAGAGGCACTTAACACACACAGCATTTTCAAATGTATGGACATTGGTGAGAGTCAGTTAATCCCAGAAAAAAAGGATCATCATCCTTTCCCAGTGTAACACTGCCCCTCAAGAGACTCCACTGATTCAGGGAATCAGAAGAAGTTGTTTTATTATTTTTCACATGGTTGACTGAGCCTTCCTGGAAAACACGAGAGAAAACATCCAAGTGTCACTTACATCTGTGAGAAATTTCTTAAAAATAAACCAATCCAGGGATGCGGGCAAATGACTAGTACCATGATTTTTTAGCCTAAACAAATACTTTCCCTATATTTGCTCATGAATTTCCTTAAGACACTGCATGATGGAGTTAATTATTCAAAGTGAGTGAACACAGACATGAGCAAGTACTACCGATTAACATCATGCTACCACTAACGGCTGCTTTGAAATCATGTTCCATTTTTTAATCCAGAAATTTTACACTAAATCCTCTCAAAGAGTTGACACGTTTTGTAACAATAAATCCAGTCTTTATTCAATTAACCAATATATATTATAAACCTTCAAATGCCTGGTGCTATGGCAAAGTAACACAAAAGCACCCAACAATGCTGCTTTATTAAAGAATTTTAAAAGTGATTTTTATTTTATTTTATTTTACTGAGATGGAGTCTCCCTCTGGCACCCAGGATGGAGTGTGGTGGTGCGATCTCAGCTCACTGCAACCTCCATCTCCTGGGTTCAAGCAATTCTTCTGTCTCAGCCTCCTGAGTAGCCGGAATTACAGGTGCCCACCACCATGCTCGGCTGATTTTTTTCTGTATTTTTAGTAAAGACAGGTCTCACCACGTTGGCCAGGCTGGTCTTGAACTCCGGAGCTCAAATGATCCACCTGCCTCGGCCTCCCAAAATGCTAGGATTACAGGCATGAGTCATCATGCTCAGCCAAAAAAGGGAGATTTTTAAAAAGCTAATGAAAGCTTAGGCTATCATCAAGTAAAAATAAAATAAAATAAAGAAAGAAGGTAATTTATGTGAATGGGCTGCTTTGTGAAGTGGGGTTCCTTGGCAATGGGATTGTTCAAGCAGAAGGTGTTGAGTTATCCATTTAAAGGCTGCTGGGTGCATGGGTGCTGCTTCATTGAGAAAGGCCCTCCCTATTCAACACTGTGTTCATTTCCTGGGGCTGCTGTAACGAAGTGCCACAAACTGGTTGGCTTAATCAACAGAAATTGATTGCTTCACAGGTCTAGAGGCTAAAAGTTCAAGATCAAGTGTTCCTCCGGAGGTCTGTGAGGAAGAATCTGCTCCATGCCTCTCTCCTAGCTTCTGGTGCTCTCCTGCCAATCTTTGGCATTCCTTGGCTTGTAGGTGCATCACCTCAACTTCTGCCTTCGTGTTAACATGGCATCTTCTCGTGTACATGTCCATCTCTGGGTCCAAATTTCCCCTTTTTACAAGGACAACGGTAACATCGCATTAAGGCCCACCCTAATCATCTCATTTTAACTTGATTATCTCTATAAAGTAATCTCATTTTCAGATACTGGGGATTAGGACTTCAGCATATGATTTTGGCAGGGACACAATTAATAACAAGTGTCTGCTAGGAAATTTTTTTAAATTATCCTTTGGAGCATGTTGTGGCAATACAACACAACTACTACAAGTTACATTTATTTAAAACCATATCAATTTTTTTTTTTTTACTTTTTTAAGACGGAGTCTCACTCTATTGCCCAGGCAGGAGTGCAGTGGCGTGATCTCAACTCACTGCAACCTCCACCTTCTGGGTTCACTCCATTTTCCTGCCTCAGCCTCCCGAGTAGCTGGGACTACAGGTGCCTGCCACAACACCCGGCTAATTTTTTGTATTTTTGGTAGAGACAGGGTTTCACCATGTTAGCCAGGATGGTCTCGATCTCCTGACCTTGTGATCCGCCCTCCTCTGCCTCCCAAAGTGCTGGGATTACATGCGTGAGCCACCGCGCCCAGCTGCCATATCATATTCTTAATGCTAGAGTCTTTAAACTGAATTTCAAAAGAAATCAGAAGGAACCTTCAAAGAATCATTATATCAATTAGATTGACACGATACCTTGATCCAAGCAAGTTTTCAGTTTGAGATTGAAGAAATACAAAGAATTTCTACTAACTTTAGCTTTTCAATGTTGGGAACAATGAAATTCTTTTGAGGGAAAGGAGAGATACGAAGAGCTAATATTAGTCTGTGAAACATTTGCTCCATGTAATCCCAGGGTCCTCAGTAGTTCAGGTTTGAACTTCTCCCCCAAAACTAGTTCTGAAAAAAAGGAAAGCACTAGAGAAAAGAAACTAAATGAGATGTGGCCTCTGAAATCGTGTAGAAGCCAATACGAAAGGGTGTGGACACAGAGACGAGAGCATAGGTCTACTCTTTAGATATCAAAGGTAAAAGAACTTAAATATATAAGAATTAAAAGTAGAGTTCTAGAAATGTATTTGGTTTTAAAAAGGATCCCTGGCTGGTCACGGTGGCTCACGCCTATAATCCCAGCACTTTGTGAGGCCGAGGCAGGCAGATCACCTGAGGTCAGGAGATTGATATCAGCCTGGTAAACATGGTGAAACCCAGTCTCTGAAAAATCAGCCAGATGGGGTGGCACACACCTGTAGTTCCAGCTACTCAGGAGGCTGAGGTAGGAGAATTGCTTGAACCCAGGAGGCAGAGGTTGCAGTGAGCCAAGATCACACCACTGCACTCCAGTCTGGGTGACAGAGCAAGACTCTGTCTCAAAAATATAAAATAACATAACATAACATAAATAATAAATAAATAAAATAAAATAAAATGGATCCTTGATATATAAAGTTCAAGAACCATAGATGTAAATCCCATTGACCTGGATTAACACGTAATGTGATTTCCAGCTCATTCATCAGTCAAAGAACGACAACAGTTTTCTGTAAGACTTACATGTCAGGGATTTGAGGATTAACAAACTGACAGCAATGTATTGTGATACAATGAAAACAATTAGCTGACAAGTGATACTACTGCTAGGATATCTCCTACTCATGCTAGTCGTCCTGGATTTAAAAAAAAAAAAGTGTCACCTTAACAATAAAAGGTGGAGCCAGAGACAGTGACAGTGGTGCACCCATCTTCTCAACTGCTCGGGAGCTGAGGTGGGAAGACTGCTTTACCCCAGGAGTTCAACTCCAGCCTGGGCAACATGAGGAGATCCCACCCACCTCTAAACAAATACATAAAAGTTGGAAGAAAAGGTGTACAGAAACCAAAAAAAAACATTCATGGAATACCTACTCAGTGCCATGTGCCTGTCACTATGCTCTATCATGTTGTCTCTCTTAATTTAGTTACGTGAGGACTTTCTGAAGGTCACAGAGGAATAGAGGTAAGAAGAGAGGCGAGTTTGCTGCTTCAGTTCATTGTACTTTACATTGTACAGTTTCACTCTAGTTTATAATGCCAAATGCAACCAATTGGAAGTGCCAATAGCACTTCCCAGATTTCACAGCCTGAAAACTGGACACTGTGGTGTCTCTGAAACACAACCACCAACAGCTCTGAGCTCATCGCTGGAAAATGTTTCTAAAATATCTGAAGTTTTGGCCAGGTGTGGTGGCTCACGCCTGTAATCCCAACACTTTGGGAGGCCGAAGCAGGTGGATCACCTAAGGTCAGTAGTTTGAGACCAGCCTGGCCAACATGGTGAAACCCCATCTCTACTAAAAATACAAAATTAGCTGGGCGTGGTGGTGCATACCTGTAATCCCAGCTACTCAGGAGGCTGAGGCGGGGGCATTGCTTGAACCCAGGAGGCAGAGGTTGCAGTGAGCCGAGATCACGCCACTGCACTACAGCCTGGGCAACAGAGCAAGACTCCATCTCAAAAAAAAAAAAAAAATTCAAAGTTTTGAGGTACCAATGTGCCCTGGAACAGACTCCTGCGAACCTCAGTTCAAATCCCACCTTAGCCCTAAGTAAACGGCCTCACCCCCCTACACTGCAGATTCCTCAGCAGTATGGGAATAACGGAGGACTCACGTCCCTGGGTTGTAGTGAGGATGACACAAAACAAGGATGAAAGTGTTCAGCTTACAGGAAATGCTCTGATACTACCAGTTGCCTCACTGGTAGTGTAGGCATACTACCTGGAGTATGCCTACAGTGTGAAATGGAGGACCATTTTCACATCCTTTAAAAAGGCAGGGGTTTGATTTTGGTGGCTGTTTTTGCCTTTTGCCTGGTCAAGTAATCTGTCTCAGAAACTAGAAATCACCTTTCCTAATAGTTACACTCTTCTCCTCCATACAGGTAAGCATTCAGCTCCTTAGTAAAGGAGCCTGAATTTGTTTTGTTTTGTTTTGTTTTGCTATAGTTGCTTGTTGTGGTTTTTCAAATTAGGAAAATGTTTTCATGTGCGCTGATGAAACTGTATTGTGAAACACATTGTATTTAACATACCAAGTAGTAGTAAGAATAAAGGACAACTAAAAAGCTTGAAAATATGGATTTCAGGGTCTCAGTCCCAGAAAGTTGAACTGTGTGGGTGTGGGGCAGGCACCAGGAATCTGTAACTGAGTGCACGTGGTTTTCACCACAGTAAAATACGTTGATGTAGGGTAATCAACTCACAATACTGACCTCCTAGGATATCACCTCCTAAAGGCTACAGCTTTTGTTACAAAATAACTTGATATATCAGCATTAAGTATAAAGGATAAATATATTCAATCTTAAAAATCCATAATATCCCATATTCTAAGTCACATAATTCACACTTTAACATGTATTTGTATCTTGATAGAAGAAAACATTACTAGTCACCACATAAATGTTTGTGTATTCTCCAGTTAACATACCCTGGGAGCGGCCGGGCGCGGTGGCTCAAGCCTGTAATCCCAGCACTTTGGGAGGCTCAAGCCTGTAATCCCAGCACTTTGGGAGGCCGAGACGGGCGGATCACGAGGTCAGGAGATCGAGACCATCCTGGCTAACACGGCGAAACCCCGTCTCTACTAAAAAAAATACAAAAAACTAGCCAGGCGAGGTGGTGGGCGCCTATAATCCCACCTACTCCGGAGGCTGAGGCAGGAGAATGGCGTGAACCCGGGAGGCAGAGATTGCAGTGAGCCGAGATCGCGCCACTGCACTCCAGCCTGGGCGACAGAGCGAGACTCTGTCTCGAAAAAAAAAAAAAAAAAACATACTCTCGGAGTATCTCAAACCCTTATGCGGTTAAATGTAACCATCCCCTCTTTCACTTCCACATTTCCTAGGTGCTAAACTTGCATTTTGACCCTCTGCCTCTCTGGTCCAGCAGGTGGAGCTGGGGAACCTGTGGAAGGCAGGACAGCAGGGCATCTAGCAGCAATCGCCTCCTTGCTAAGGGACGTTGGTGAAAAAGAAAAGTATAGTAGTCTTCGAGAGAAAAGGATTCTGGGGAGAGTTCCCAGGGATGCAGCTACCCAGCGCATGAAAATGCCTTTTCCTTCTCTACCTGGGCCCCCTTCTAAACACTGAGGGAAAAAAACAGGCACTGAGGTCAAAAAAGGAAAAAGGAGGAAAATCCTGCTGTATTCTAACCTAAACATTTGGGACCTATATAGAAATCTGAGAGGAGGTGTTTCCTAGGCGGTCTACTCACCTCCTGTCTATCAAGAGGAGATTCAGGCTAGGCATGGTGGCTCATGCCTGTAATCCCAGCACTTTGGGAGGCCAAGGTGGGCGGATTACTTGAGGTCAGGAGTTCAAGACTAGCCTGGCCAACATGGTGAAATTCCGTCTCTACTAAAAATAAAAAAACTAGCCGGGTGTGGTGGTGCATGCCTGTAGTCCCAGCTACTCTGTAGGCTGAGGCAAGAGAATCACTTGAACTTGGGAGGCACAGGTTGCAGTGAGTCGAGATCGTGCTACTGCACTCCAGCCTGGGTGACAGAGCGAGACTCCATCTCAAAAAAGAAAAATAAAAAAGAGGAAACTCAGCACCCTCATCTGAACCACGACCGAAATCTCTCCATGCCATGCAGAGGGAATGAGGGACAGAAACTCAGGAGCAATCAACTCGCAAGCCCACTCAGTATGCTGAATGTGACACATTCACTCTTTGCTTATAATTGGGACATGCACAGCTGTTGTGGGAGTCATAAAGGAGGGAAGGTGCTAGGAAGTGCTGGCAAGGGTGGAAATAAGACGGAGGTGCCACAGTGAGCTTTAATCGCCTAAAAAGCCACTCTCCACAACTGCTCAGGAAACTTCTGAAGATGAAAACACAAAAATAATTCAGCTTCAGAAAGCAAATTTGGGTTTGTTTTCAATCTGACGGAGAGCTGCAACACAAGGCATGCTCTCTTCAAAGCAGCTCTGCGGCAGACGGTTCTCTCTAGGAACCATTCATTTGACGGGCATCACAGGTGGCTATACTTCCATGCAAACAGATCTTCCGAACCTCCTTCAAGGATGCCAATAATATGAATTCCCTTCAATCACATGCTTAGAAAAGAGAAAAGAGATGCTTAAAGCACCAAGGTTTAGGATTTGTTTAAAACCAATAATAACCAAATTTAGTTTGGAGAAGGTTGTTTGCAATTCCCCTTTGCTACCCCAATTCAACCTATCCCCCGACCCCACCCCATGCTATTCTTCTTTATCTTCCCCTCTCACACCTCTACACACAGTAAAGGATATGTACTTCTCTGTGTTTAGAAGTGAAATATCAAGTCTGGTGAGCATGCAAGACAAGCTAGTTAGCAAAAAAAGAGTAACAGCTAATACTTGTTGAGCACTTATTATCTGCCCCTCTGCCAAGCATCTTACATGCATTATTTCCTTGAATCCTTATAACCATTCTGGGAACTTCATTTTCCAGATGAGAAAATCAAGGTTCCAAAAGATTAAGTAACTTGCTCAAAGTCACACGGCTACTAAGCAGCAAAGTCAAAATGTGAACCCAGGTTTTCTGGCTTGAAAGCCAAAGGTGTAATGACCAAATTGCTTAAGAGATGCAGTTAGTTTCCATGAACTTCTGATACAGGCTAAGAGGGCATGCTCTCTCCATGGGAGGCCTAACAGCCTCCAGCAGCCCTAGCAGCCTCCAGTGCAGAGTAGATACCTGCCAGAAGAAGGCAGTGCACACCTGCCAGTGCACAAGGAGCACACCCCAGGCAGTACTCAGTCTCAGGATGCCACAGAGCCAGGGAAAGGTGGCCACAGGTGAACTTCCCAGGGAGGGGTAAGTACTGGCTTGATGAAATGGTATAGTGTTTTTTTAATAAAGGGGAGAGATTAAATGGCATTATATGGAGCATCATGCTGAGATTTAAGGATCTTGGTGCTAGCATTCCTGATCTTGAACAGGCAGCTCAAATAAGCTTAACACGTGGGTTTCATTGAAAAAATTAACCTGTTGCCAAGTAAAGTGTTTCAAAGAATTGGAATGTTGTCAAACTAGCTTAAAACCACGAAATGGTACAACTTAATGAGAGACTCTATAAATCTTGAGGAATACAACACATGGCTCTCTCTCCAAAAGATTGTGATTTCACAAGTGGTTTGGTGTCTTTCCTGGGCACATACACACATTGGTAGGTGAAATGTAACTAAAAGCTGCTTTTTTATTTGAGAAAAATTTCTTCCATTCCAATGCCTTTTGAAACATTATACTAACTTTTTCAGTTAAAAAAAAATTTCAAATTGCTGATACAATCATGCTAAATCGTTTTCTTTAAAAGTCTACTCAACCTCCTAGAGATATAACACACATTTCTGAGCATGAAAGCACTAACATTAAAGTAAAACAAAACCAAGCCAGTGATTCAGTGCTGAATCCAAAAAATAGGGAGGCTCTAATGATTCTCGCAAACCAGCAATGGCCTGGATCCAGCACCCTGGACATAGATGAAGGGATGGAGATGAAAAGGAAGGAGGGAGGGGGAGAAGGAAAGGAAGGAGGGAGGGGGAGAAGGGAAAAAAAGCAGAAAAGCCTTGACTGAAAAGAAAAAGTAAGATATAGAAATTCAGCTCTATTGGCTCCTGAGAAAAGCATGCTAGCTACTCACCTGTCTACTGCTTCCACATCAAAGCAAAACCTCTTCTCAATGGAATCTGTTTTCCGCCGTGTGCAGGATTTGAGGGTAACTGATTCATCTTCTCCCTAGTGGGAACACACAGACTATCAAGATGAGGCCAGAATGGGAGCTCTACTCCTCTCCAGGACACACATGACCTGTAAACAGGAGCCATCATTTCATCTTCTCAAACCTGAGTGCTCATGACCATGGGTGGTGGAAGGGTGACTATATAAACCTTTCCAGGAAAAAGCCTCATGTAGCTTACATTTGTTCACCATATTAGACTTGGACCCAAACATCTTTAGTATGGGTGGATCATGATGGCACTGCATCAGTCCATGGTAGATAAAAGAGTGTGGATATTGTTTTAACTTGCAGGTTTCATAAGAGTAGAAGATGGTTTCCTCCCAACTCTGAGCTTCTATGATCTTGGGTTGGTCATCACTTCTCCAAGAAAACCTTCCCGGACCAGAACAAATATCGCCAGTACGTGTTCACAAAGCACCATGTACCTTTCCCTCCATCACAGCACTGACCATAGCTGAAACTGTGCATTGATATAGGTGATGAATACAATAATGTCTCTCTCTCCATTAGACCACAGGACCCTGAGAACAGAGACTGGGTCAAATTTTGCTTATTCTTGTCTCCTAAGCCCAACTGGATCCTAGAAACAGTAGCTGCTCAATAAATACATTTTAACAACTTTACTGACATATAATTAAATGTATAAGCTGTACATGTTGAACTGTACAATTTATAGATGTTGATGTCATATACATCCATGAAACCATCACCATGACCAAGCCAGCAAACAGTTCCATTATGCCCAAAAGTTTCCTTGTATCCCTTGGCAATCCATCCCTCCTCCCAGTACATCCCCAAGCAATTGCTGTATCTGCTTTCTGTCACTACACATTAGTTTGCATAGTCTATAATTTTATATAAATGGAACTACACAGTATGTGCTCTTTTTGTCTGGCTTCTTTCACTTAACATAATTGCTCTGCTAGTCATCCATGTTGTTGTGCATATCAAGGGCTTATCTCTTTTTATTGCTGAGTAGTATTCCATTGCTCAACTGAATGTGACAATTTCATCTCATAGCACTACTTTATAGCAGTAGTTTATTGCCCAGAAACACAGAAGTTGCTCTCCCTAATTTCTTCTTACTGTCACTTAGGAATTTGTTAGGATTTCTGTTTCCCCTGCCTCTGTCAATCTTTTTTATCTAAACTAATGGGGGAAATTAGCAAGCTTGCCTGTTTGTTGAAATAACAGAAATGTAGCTACATAAGGTAAAACTTAACCACCCACTAATATCAGAATAGCAAACAAAACACACAAGGCCTAGGAGGAGACAGTTTATATTCACAGGCCTTACATCTATTGTCTTCCGTTGAATAGCAAAGATTAATTTCTCAGACAGAACTGCTCTGTATCTGGCCAGCTTAAGCTGCTTCAGACCCTCCTTGTTCTAGCTCTAGCTACCATCTGCTTAGTACCTTATGAGAAACCTCAAGCCTGAACCACCCATCCAAATGCCCCCTGAATACCTGACCCACAAAAGTGATGAGAAATACTAAAATGATTGGTGTTGTTTTAAATATTGCTAAGTTTTGGGGTGACTTGTTACACAGCAATAGGTAACCAGGACATCTATACTGCCACCAGCAGCTCTCCAGGTGTCAGGTGGGAGTGGGATTGAATCAGTTTCACAGGATGAGGTCATCCAATAATTTTTAGCATATAAAAATATTTGACATGCTTGATATTGTATATATGTGAAATACAAAAATATTTCTTAATTGCAGTTCCTAATATAACTTAGAGCTAAGAGTAATCATCTTATCTTAGCGATTCTTCAGCCTCTTAGGCTTCCTGGAACTACTGTATAAAATTTTTTTAATTATTAATTTTAAATTTATAATGAAACATAAATGTAACACTGGAGGTATCACTTTATACATGCATTATAATCATTATATGTTAGCCCAGCAAATCAAGCACCAAATTTTAAAAATGAACTCACCCCTTTTCCTCCTGACTTTTGGTCAAATGGTACCATGGTGATTTGTTTGGAATCCCGTTGATATGTACAGTAGTGCTTCACCCAAGAAGTTCCAAAGTGACCTGCAAGGTAATATTTCCCATAAAACATTTATACATTCCACTCTATGCTACACATCATGAGCTGGAAAAATCACAACCCATAATTCATAATGCTCATCTACCCTTAAAATATTTTAGGAGTAATATACTCTCCACACCAGCTACAATGAATAGACAGAAATCTGATCCCACAAGCTCAAATGAAACCAACCCAGGGATTTCCCCCAGGGACCAAAGAAGGCTGTTTCCCACTACTGCTACATCCAGTGGGTCTTAAAATACAAGGGAAGTAAAGGTTCCCTGGGGAAATTAATCCACGTTCCCATCATGAAGCCCCAACTGAAGTTTCCACTCTCTTCGCTGACAGGAGTAAGATGATTGAGGAGAGAACGCAGAAAGGCTCCTCCAAGTGCTTGTGACCATTCCCATCTGTTGCAATGACATCATGCTTCCCACACAGCTGCTCTGTGACTCTGTGCACAGACATCAGGGGTTCTGACCTACTTCCAAACCCCAGACTTACTTTGGCAGAACTCAAGAAGATCTGAAAAGCAGACAAGGAGACCTCAGAGACACCAGAGATGCAGAGTGGAAGTGACTATCAATGCCCAGATGTAATCTATAAGGAGTATGTTCCTCAAGATTAGTGCGTCACCTCAAGAGGGAGGTGCCATGCAGTCATGTTCTAGTCTCTGATTTTACTCAGTGCTCAGCCAATTACTTGAAACGACAAAGCACTATTACAGGAAGAAAGCATTAGTCAGCCTGCAAAGGACTTCAACCAATACTAGTTTTAGATGCTTATGGAGATCACACAGCAGAATTGGCAGACTTTTAGTAATTATTAATGGTATGGCATGACTGCCAACTGCAAGTGTTACATGTCATTTAGCAAACTAAAAAACAATACAGTAAATGTTTCCACTGGGGCATCAAGGACAAATGACAATACAAACCATCTTAGTGTATTCTTACGGACTAGGGAAAAAATTCCAGCAATCGAGCAACACAAAGATTCCCAAAGCACTGTATCTTGGACAACTTGAGCATCAAGATAAATAAGGATAGTGATAAATTATAGCCTCCTGAACAAAATAGGAACCCATAAATCCACACTGACAATGGAAAGATGGAAAATGGATGGACAGATGAGGGATAGATAGATAGTAGGAAGGGAGGGAGGGAGGGAAGGAGAGAGGGAGGAAGAAAGAAGAGCAGGACTCTTCCTTACATAAGTACACTGAAAGGCAACTACTAAATGTGGAGGGGTTGGTGGAACTGAGAAGTCACCATTTTGCAACCATCATAGTAAAGATCAGCCCAGGCAAGGATTGTCAATGGATGCTAAATCTATGGACGTAAAGCGTGATAAGGAGAAGGATATTTACATGATCTTAAGATGTTACCTTCAGATTGCTAATTAGTTACAAGGGGAAAATAGTGACTGTGTAGTGGAGAAACCAGACAGTACCTTGACTGGGTGATCAAAATTTACATCACCACTGAGGGGCAGATCAACACCACACGTGTCCAGATGTGGCTCCAGAGAAGAACTCTTATGTAGGATTATCTGACCAGGGATGCATATTCCAGATCTAATCATGAAGAAACACCAGATAAACCCATGCTGAAGAAAATTAAAAAGGAACTGGACTGTTTTGTTCCAAAATGTCAATGTCATGAAAGACAAAGAAAAGCTGCAGAACTGTTCCAGATTAAAGGAGACTAAAGTCATGACAACTAAACGCAGCATGAGGTTCTGTACTGGAGAACAACAAAATGCTTTAGAAGGCCATTATTGGTACAACTGGCAAAATTGGAACACGGACTGTAGTTCAGATTAAATATTGTACCAATGTTAAATTTGTTATTAGGTTGGTGCAAGAGTAATTGTAATTTTAGCCATACTTTTAATGGCAAAAACCATAATTACTCTTGCACCAACCTAACAGATGTGTTTACATAAAAAGAATATCTTTTATTCTTAGAAAATACTCACTACTGAAGAAGCATGGTATATGGAACCATATTCTCAAATGACTCAGAAAAAAGTGTGGATGTGTGTGTGTGCAAGTCTATGATGCGCATACTCACACACCCACACAGAGAGAAGGAATGATATAATTGTGGCTAAATGTTAAAAACTGGTACACTGGGTAAAGGGTTTATGGTTGTTCCTTATACCATTCTTGCAACTTTTCTCTATGTCTGAAATTATTTCAAAATATCAAGTTATAAAAAATTTAAAATTAAAAAAAAAAGTGCTGTATCCCCATCATGTGCTCTGGACTGTGTTAGGGAACAAAAAAGTGTTCTCATGATAATCAACACACTAATGTTGAAAGAACATGTGAAGTGTCTGAATAAAAGTGTGTGACGTAATATGAGAGTGCAAAAAAGCAACACTGATTTTATATATGTAAGTGAATGATATATTAACAAATTAAGTATTATGGTAGACTTTGAACTATATTTTTAGAGCCCTAAAATTTTATATTTTCAAGTAGACCTAAAACCTTTTGCAGGGATCTTCTTACTGGGCAAAGAGAGAATCACTTTGTATTCAGGTATATATGAAACACACAACTAAATTAGTTACATTTCTCATAAACCTCAACAGGTTGATCCCTGTAAGAATAAGAAATGTAATCCTCATCACAGCCAACACTTCCAACACCACTACTGCCCCACTGTTCCCAGGAAACTTAAGTCCAAACAAATTTTTGAGTAATTATTAAATAGAATAATCAGTGAAACCAAGTATTTCTATTCTATTCCAACAGGGAGCTATTAGGAATGAAGACATCTGCCTAACTCGACATCAAGAGAAGGACATGAAAGAACACAAAACCTGCAAAAATCTGGAAAGACCAATGTTCTCTACCAAGAAAGCAGGGTAGAGGACTAGGAGAAGAATTACCCATTAAAGAAAAAACATTCACTGTCTTTCATTCCTAGCATTGCATACATGAATTCAGTCTGAATGTGCTACCCTAAACGGCACGGCCCCATCACAGAGACTTTCCCCAGCTGTAAGGCATGAACTTGTGAGTCATCACTAAAATGTCCATGTTAGCAGCACCTGGCATTCCTTTCCTAGACATTATTGGCAGAGCAATGAGTATTCTTGGCTCTTTTTTTTTTCTTTTCAGAGACAGGGTCTTGCTCTGTCACCCAGGCTGGAGTACAGTGGTGGCGATCTCAGCTTACTGCAGCCTCCACCTCCCGAGCTCTTATAAACTTCAACAGGCTCACCCCTGTAAGCAATCCTCCCACCTCAGCCTCCCAAGTAGCTGGGACCACAGGTGCACACCACCACACCCGGCTAATTTTTGTATTTTTGTGGAGATAGGGTTTCACCATGTTGCCCAGGCTGGTCTTGAACTGTTGAGATCAAGCAATCCACTGACCTCAGCCTCCAAAAGTGCCGGGATTACAGATGTGAGCCACCACATTCAGCCTTCTTCCTGGCTCTTGAAGTGAGCCTTTGTTTCTACTTTTCATGAAATTCAGGTGTTGGAATGAAATGAGTTGAGGAGAAGAGGGAAAGGGCCTAAGTCATGATTGTTTGGGCCTTGCCGAAACAATGTCAAACGAAAACAGAATCACCAAGTATTAAGTCTACCAAAGGATACACTGCTGATAGACAACAGGGGCCTAGCATGCAAGACCTTTCCAAGGCCACTGTGCTCAGGGTATGGTATATAAAGCTGGACTAGGGGTATAGGAACCTCAAGAGTAGAGTAACACTAGAGAGAGAAGAGCAACCACAGAGCCTTAAGGAATTGCAGGTTCCCAAAGGAATTCCCATTCATAAAGTAAAACAAAGTAGACAAGATTCTGTGGACATCATCTTTCCTTTTGGAAAGATGAACTATAAAATTGTTCTTGTTTATCCAAGCATGCATTTGCAGTAAGGCAGGCACTGCTGGATACACCCTCCACCTTCTAGGTAAGAGGCCTGAGTACATCCCAAGCTGTTGCTAGTCAAAGCACTCACGTTTCTCCTGCACGTAGAGGTATCCCTCCATGGTGTAGGGACTGATGGTCTTGTGCTCAAGGGGATTCTCTTTCATCTTTTTCATCAGTGATTCCACTTCTGATCTAGTGCCTTCAAAGCGATTTCTTGTCTAGGATGAAAATAATTTTATTCAAATCAAAGAAACAAAGTATCTGTTTTAACAATCCAGAATATCAACCTAATAGAATCCTTAGATCTACAATGAGATAAAGGACACTCAACCTTCCAGGAACTGGCCAAATGCTCCCTTGTAAGAAGTATACTTTGGCCTTCAAGTCCTAAACCAGAATGACTCTCAAATTCTAGTGACCATCAAAATCACCCAAGGATCTTATAGAAAAATGCAAATGCCCAGCCCTCACTCCTACAGATCAATTTAGCACCTCTGGATGCCAAAAAGTGTTTTACCATAAGCCTCCCAGGTGATTCTGATTCTGATGCTCTAGGGGTCTGTATGACTTAAGGACCTGGGCATTCATTTCTCCAGCTGCCATGAATGTTGCTTGCTGATGGCTCACAGATGAGTCCCTCCTTAAAAGGGGAGTTCCTTCACTCAAGGTCGGCCTGTACCCAATGACTAGTCAAGGCTAGAGGAAAGGCAGAAGGGGTGGAAAGCCTGGCCCCCTTGCTTGTATTCAGGGTGACTGTGAAGGATCATCCCAGCTCCAGAGCCTCACTTGCACCGAGACCTCTGCTGCATCTGCATCACAGCTCTATTTCCCCCTCTGCGAGTCCAGGTGGCCTCACTCTGTCACAGGTGTTTTTACCAGCATTGCCCCCACCTCCAGTAAGCCCGTTGCATGTCAGTCTTGATTTCAGACCCTGCATTCTGAGAAATCTGGCCTAAGGGGAAGCCATGCTTTGTGAAACCTTTTCCAAGATTCTGCAACTTCCTGTTCTCTGAGACAACACTGACTACTATGTAAGCTCCAGGCTTCTAAAAGCCGTGCAGTACAACCCACATGGACACAAGATCACCTGGAGACAAAGAAAATACAAAGAATAACATGGTCCAATTCCACGGTGAAGAAGGGGGCTCAAGCCCCACTAACTGCTAACCAAAAAGCCCTACACAGGATTCTGTGCACCAAAAGATCCTGTGTTTAAAACTTGTGAATGCTCACCACGCTGGGAGTGAAGCACCGACTTGGATTTCCTGCCAGCCTTCCTAAGAGTTGGACAAGAGCACATCCTTTGAGCTGGAGGCCAGCATGTGTCCCCCAACCCCCATCACCAGAACACACACTCCACATGGTCTCATGTAGCCAGGCAGCTAGATGCATAGAATGGAGGCTGGGCCGGGCTGGGATTTCCACCGCCAAAGGAAATCCTGACTCTGATGCTACAGATGTTACAGATTTGAAACATAATCAGCAGCAGCACTTCCGAGAACATAAATAGGGCTTTGAAATAATGGAGAAGAGGATGATGGTCTAACTCAGAACCACCAAGCACTCTAGAAACGCCTGCTCCTAGCTTCCCTCTGAACCCAAGCAAGACCCACCCTCCTCATCTACATTCCAAGCCACCTGGATGGTTTCTATGGCAATCAGGCCCATATTTTGTTTTTCCTTAACCAGAGAAAGGAAGCCTGTCCCTATGCCCACTCACATTCTGTATGCTAATGGTTAACTGTGTCTTGAAGTCGCCGAAATCCTTGGCCAGTTCGTAACCATGGTGATAGAAAGTGAAGAGTCCTTGTAGGAAGGCCAGCAGCTGTAACGAAGGAAGAAAGGCAAAGGTCACATAACCAGGTTGAAAAGAGGTATTATGTAGCTGTATCTGAGCTCCCAACACTGGGTTGAAAGTCTAAAATAGCGAATAATAATGGCTGACACTTAAAGAGCACCAATTGTGTGCCAGGCACTATGCCCTTCCACGCCCTGAGTGAGTACTCACAACCTCCTATGACCTAAGCACTACTGTTATCCCCATTTTAATAATGAGGAAGCAGGTTCAGAGAGGTTAAGAAACTTGCCCCAAAACACACAGGAAGTGGCAGCCAGAACTTGAAACCAGGTCTCCTTGGCACCAACACCCATGCCCTTGCCCTGTGGGCCTCACCACCTGCTGAGAACATCATTTCCTCAGAAACCAAAGACCAGGGTTCTGACTCAGTTTCCCTCTAGTACATTTGTAGTATCAGATTATTACACAGAAGAGGAAGGGAGAAAAGGAAGTGGGGTGTCCTGAGTCTGCAGTCTAACAGGCAAAGTCAAGTCAAAGAAAATCATCCAGATTACACTTCAACTGAAGTGTGTTTCTGTGCTTTCCCCAAACTACGCAAAAGTAAACACTATGGATTCCTTTGGTAAAATATTTCCATGTTCCCACATTTTCACTTACGGTGGTTTCCCTAAATTCTCAATTCAATCCCTAAGGCTAAAAGGTAAGCCCATTTCATTGTTTAGTCTTGTCTTTAGTGAATGGTGAAAACATCTGTTCACCACAATGCTCACCACATGCCTTCATATACTTAAAAACTATTAATGTCCCCACCCTGAGCCCCTGCCAGCCTTCATTTCTCCAAACTAAATAAACAACGTTCCTGTGGTCTTTCCTCTCGGAGCTTACATCCAAACCTCACTGTTGTTATGCTTTCCTGGCCCCTTCTCAAGTTCTACATATCTTCCCTCAGTTCCAAACTTCAACCTGAAGAAAGGATTATAATAAAAGCCCGAACAAGATTTAGGAAAGACCAGCGCCTCACCTCTATCAGGCTCAGCTCCATGGCATTTGGGGACTGTTCCAATCACTTTGGCTTCTGAAGGCTGACCCACATTTTCTGAGGGGTCCACTCTGACCTCCCTGACCTGCCATACCACCTTATTCCAAGACACATTTGCTGTATGTTACATTGTGGTATTCAGATTTTCAGTCCCTAAATGAATTTTTTTACTTATTAAATATTACTTGCTATGTAAAAAAAAAAAATTACTTACTAAACATAATCCCATCCCACTTATTTTCACCTAACTAACTCTCCTTTTCTGAGAGGCAGCCCTAATAAGTGACAGTAAAGGAATCTCATCCCATCCACCCTCCCCCTACTCTCTCATCTTGTTTGCAGTAGGAATAGCAAGCACAAAGGTATACAGCACTGGACCTAAACTCAGAGGCCAGGCCAGCCTGGTTTCATCGAAGAGCTGGGCACTGTGAAGATAAAACCCAGATGATGACAATATGACCTTTAACTTCCCATTGCCATTGTCCCCGGCCCGTCTATCCCCTTAGATTCTCATGGATGGTGCGAGAGTGGGCATTGCTGGGTCCTCTGGCTATAAAACTATCCAGTGGCACCATATACAGACCCCTAACTCAATCAGTGAATGAGTGTTAAGCCCCATAGAGTCACTAGAGACTGAAAATGAATGCTTTTCTTCAAAGATGGCCGAAGGCTTTGGGCTTACTCCATACAAAATTCTTTTGTTGAGAGGAAGACCCATACCTTTCCTTCTAGATGGCTCCAATAATAGAGGAGAAGGGGCTCCTCTGCCAAACCTAGTCGCAGCATTCACAATGAAAACTGTTGTCCCTCTTCTTATCTCTGCTCTCCCTGCTATCTGCAAATGTCCTGCTCCATTGCCTTTCCAAGGTATGACACCACCCCTAACTTGAGAATAACGCAGAAGATAAGCAGCTCATTCCAAGGTCATTCCTCCTATTAACTATGATTTATCCTTCACTTACAGTAAACAGAGGCTCTCTTGCTCGGGGTAATTAAATATTCTCAAACAGCTCACCAAGATGCCACCTGGGCGTACCCGCAAGTGCTCCCCAAAGGCAGGAAGTTAACTAATATTTATTTTGTTTTTCCTCCTTTGGTCTCATGCTTTGATTGTCCATTTTACTAAGGGAAATGACTCCTTAACATGTTGCTATTTTTGGCCCACTTCCCCCTTGCTTCTCCCCTCACAGCACCTTTTCTCTCCCCTACCCCCAACACTATATGAACCTCTGAACCATTACAAAGTGGGAAATGAAAGTCCACTCCTCAGGGGGCAGGAGGACGCCCATGGGACTCCAGAGGTGGGGGAGCTGTCTGCTTCAAAGAAATGCTTCTACCCAAACACTAGGAGGAAGAACTTGCTGCAGTCCCACCTGGTTATCAAATAAGAGGGGTCAGCTGTCCACGGAGCAACCACAACATCACAGCCTGACAAAGGAAAGATTTTTCTGGCTTCCTGTGCCTCCTTCTCCACCCTTGTTATCCTAAAAGAATGCCATAAGCAAAACCTATTCCTACTTCCTAGCTGACAACATAATTTATTTTTTTCATTTTAAAAAGCAAAAATCTAACTGTCCAAGTTAATGCTGGCTGCATCGTTCTGGATTGCCACCATTCACAGAACAGACCTACTTTACTGGGTTGAATTGTGTACCCCCAAAAAAGATATGTTGAAGTCCTAATACCTCTGAAGGTGATTTTACTTGAAAATGGGGTCTTTACATGGGTATTCAAGTTAAATGAGGACATCACGGTGGGTCCTAGTACTTTTACAAGGACGCCATAACTGGTGTCCTTAGAAAGGTGAAAATGTGGACACAGAGACATGCATGGCCATGTGAGGACGAAGGACTGGAGGGAGGCATCTATAAGCCAAGGAATGCCAAATATGGTCGCAAGCCACGAGAAGCTAGAAGGAAGAAAGGAAGCGTCCCCTTTCACTGCAGGTTTCAGAAGGATCTTGGTGCCAAAAACTTGACTTCAGACTTCTAGGCTTTAGAACTGTGAGGCAACAGATTTCTGTTGTTCCAAGACACCCAATTTGTGGTACTTCGTTACAGCAGCCCTAGCAAACTCATACAGCTACCAAGAATCATCCGCACAGGCAACAAAGGGAAGAGCAGCCAATAGAGTGGTGAAAAGCTGAGGGGGCTAAGCCATGTAACTCCCTTTAACTCATCTTTAACGGGAGGATAACAGTGATTTTTACTACTGCACAGAGTTTCAGTGAAGATTAATTCAGATCATCCATGTAATGGGCTTAGTACAGGAGGGCTGTCAGGAGATTCTTGGCAAAAGAGAGAGAAAGAATCAGACTGATGTGTCAGAAGATGCACTCTGGTCCAGGCCAGACTGGAGAAGGGGGAGGCCCAGGGCAGAATGCAAAGTCCAAAGGAAAGAATGAAGACCTGCAATGGGACAGAAGCAGAGGGAAAGGAGAGGAAGAGACACAACACCAACAAATATTCAGGATGTAAAACTCAGAGGATGCAGTGCCTAATGAACATGGAGAATGAGTTCTCTGCTGCACTAGCTAACCTTCAATTATGAAAACTCAGGGAACAGAGAGAATGTGGCTTCACCTTCATGGAGTCAATATGTCATTATCTGCAATCCAAATCTCAGGAACATTTAGTACTGTGACAAGAAAATTAAGGCTTCCAGTGCAAATATACACATACATATACATATATATACACACACACAGATTATATATATATATATATATATGTATATATATATATATATATATATCCCAGAATATCTGATTTAGATCCCAGAAGTCTGATTTTTTTCTTCCTTGGGAACGCTACAACTGTTTCTTTTTCTGAAGGTCAATAATATCCTGGTACTTGAAGTTACTTTCAAGAAACAAAGGAATATGGTCAATTTGCATAGAGGTCCCTTACATGACTGGAAGATTCCCTTGACTGCAACGAACTCAAATGTGAATACCCACCCCAGCAATTTAGTTCAATAGACTTCTTGCTGGTTTCCTTTCCACATGTTAGCAATCAAATGCTATTTCATAGAGATGAAGAATCAGACCCTTCCAGCTCTGCTATTTACTAGATACGATGTTGGACAGGTAAAGAAACATATTTGTTTCCATTTCTTCATCTGAAAATTGGGATAAAAACAGTTTTTACCCTTAGAGATGCTATAAGGTTCAACTGACATACTGTAGGTAACGCACTTAGCAAGGTACATGACATGGTTTCAGTTAATATCATCAATGGTTATTTCATGTTCTTCCTTTGTATAATCTAGGCCAGTGGCTCAAACTGAAATGTGCAGCTGAATCACCTGGAAGGTTTACTAAACTACAGACTACCGGGCCCCTCCCTTAAATTTCAGGTCTGGAATGAAGCCTGAGAATGTGCATGTCTAACACTGAGAATCACTGATCTCATCAGTAGCTTTTTCACTGTAGGAATACCTTCTCCCAATCCCCAGCTCCTGAAGCCACTGACCTGCCTAGAAGCTGATGTGCAGAGACAGGAACTTCTGTAGACAAGTAAAGGCCAAACATCTGAATCCTATATCCAGCCTCTCAACATTTAGTTTAACTTTGGGCAAATCCCTATTACTATCTCTTTGTCCTAACAAGAGACTGAAAATTTCTTTTCATTAGCTCTCCAGGTTTCTCACTGTATGAACTGAAAAACATCTGCACACTGCAATGGTTATACTTTTAAATCCATCTGGCACATCTATAGCATCCATCCTGTCCAAGCTGTCACTGAACTGCTTGCTACCTTGGCTAGCTCTCTACTATACACGTCTTGCTTCCCCCAGTGAGGCTATGAGTGCCTCAGCCACAGCATCTGGGTTTTCAGCATTTTCTATAGTACTCAATAAATACATACTTTTAGATCTACCAAAATTTTGTTTATATTAAAACAGGCCCTGTTAATATTGGTACTTCACTCATTTGCTCATAAATAGAAAAAAAAATGCTAACTTTTTATTGGGTTCTAATCAGGTTCTGTTCTAAGCACCCCACATGGAAAAACACTCAGTCAATCCTCATACATCTTTATCAAGTAGGTGATATTACTATCCCCATTCTGCAGACGGGGAAAGTAAGGCTCAGAGAAATAACTTGCCCAAGAACACATAGCTAGTAAATGGCTAGGCTGGGATTTAAATTCAGGGAGTCTAGCTCTAGAATCCTTAACCATGATGCTACTACTTCTTAAAGTGAAAACTCCCTAAGACATGGACACACTACAACAGAATGTCAGGAGATGGAATGGTAAATCTTTAGAGATTTCTTTTCTCAAAAAAGAAGGAAGGAAGAGGGGGAGGAGAGACAAAAGAAGGAGGAGGAGAGACAAAAGAAGGAGGAGGAGGAGGAGGAAAACCCATTTAGATGAGCAAAGCTACCCAGCTGAGCCCAGCCTAAGCTGGCTGAACCTCACAGATGTGTGAGAAGTAAACATCTATTGTTGTATGAGGTTTTGTGGATACCATTCAGCAAAAGCCAACAGATAAAATACCTGACTCACTAGGTACACCTACTGAGAGATCAAAGTGGATAACAAAACACTCACCTCAAAAAAGCTGGATGGGTCAATTCCAAAAAAATCTCATCAAAAGCAAGCAAATTTGGCGTAATATTAATCGAAGTATATAAAGATTATTAGAAATGCACTGTTCTTTTTCTCCAGAAATTCTGGCAAAAGCAAATAAAAATAATGCTAAAGGCAAATTCTATGTGACAGCATTTGAATTCCTGCCCTGACCACAGGAAGCAAGTCTTCAGTAAACCTTTGCTTGAAAGGCCAGGGCTTGTGCTTTAAGCAGGAAAATCAATAAGGCAGCTTTATCTGACAATAGCTGTTCATACCTAACAGATCCTGTAGAAAGATGGGGATTTTTGACCTGGGACCTTGACTGAAACCACTACTGGACGGAAGTTGGGTCTAAGGTTTTAATATTCATGTATGGAGACTGAAGTAATTGACGACTTTAAGGAATCTGCCAAATGAGATAGCTGGGAGTGGTATCCAGAAATTATAGTTCTGGCATAGCAAATGATGTAGACATAAGGTTCCAAAGCCAGTTGGAATCTTTTTTTTTTTTTAAGAGATGGAGTCTCACTATGTTGCAAAGTTGCCCAGGCTGATCTCAAACTCTTGGTCTCAAGTGATCTTCCTGCCTCAGCCTCCAAAAGTGCTAGGATTACAGGCATGGGCAGCTGTGCCTAGCCACCAACTGGAGTCTTGATGAAACCACCAGCAAGTCTACATGCCTAAAAAACATCCACTCCAAAAGTCTACAAATGAGACATGGGGTACAGAATGCTCTTTACTAGAAAGAGTGGCCATTTCTTTCAGTTTCTTATAGTTTTATTCTTATTTGCTTAAGAAAATTATCCTTTCTTGGTCGGGCGCAGTGGCTCACGCCTGTAATCCCAGCACTTTGGGAGGCCAAGAGAGGCGGATCACGAGGTCAGGAGATAGAGACCATTCTGGCCAACATGGTGAAACCCCATCTCTACTAAAAATACAAAAATTAGCCAGGCATGGTGGTGCGTGCCGGGACTCCCAGCTACTCAGGAGGCTGAGGCAGGAGAATCACTTGAACCCGGGAGGCAGAGGCTGCAGTGAGCTGAGACTGCGCCATTGCACTCCAGCCCGGGTGACAGAGCGAGACTCTGTCTCAAAGAAAAAAAAAGAAAAAAGAAAATTATCCTTTCTTAAATCTAGGTAGAGAATCTTATTTGTACAGAGATGCCAGGCTTGAGTCTAAATCAGAGGCTGCATTTTGGCTGGAAAAATCCACGGTCTGCAAGAGTTTTAAATTGAGGTCCATACACTATTTTGGTGTTTCCATGAAGTCTTTCTGCTGTGGATTCTCCACACCAGTGACCCACCCAGCAGAGTGGAGTGGCACCACGTCCAAACGAAACCACAACCATGTTAGTGTGGCCTAAACAAGTCAGGCTTTTTCCCACAATGCAATATTCATGTTCACTGGGACACTGTAAAAGTCCAAATTCCATCAAGGTCCACTCAGCAGAGTCTCTATGTTGCTCTGTTTATAACAAATCCATGTGAGAAACTTTATATAGCATCTTTTAATACCTGAATGGGGTGAGAAGGGGCTTTGAACCACGGGGTAAAAAGAGAAATGTACTATGTCTTTGGGTGACTACTACATCTGAATTATTTGAGGCAGAGAAGAAGGGTAGGAAAGAGGAGGGAAGTTAAGGTATGTATAATCACTATTTCATGGCAAGATAAAGAACTCCTCCCCTCTGGACTCCCATTTCCACTCTATCCACCTGGAAATCATATGGCACATCACTGGGTAGCTAGAGGAAAGAATGACTGCTGGACGCTCTGTCTCCATTGCTGTGCGCTGTACAGGAATGGCTGCTGGGAAGAATCCAGGGCAGCCAGGCTGACAAAGCACTGATACTTACAGAAGGCATAGCATCAGGGCTGCTCAACCTCTTCATCAACAACTTAGAGCATTTTGTAATCCACTACTAGTTAGAGTGAGAAATGAATGTTTGGGTACATCATTAAACCCTGAATATCTACTTACGGGCTCCACAAACTCAAACATCTTTCTCTCTTGGACTTCCTGCACCTTGAAGACATATTCCAGGGATACTTCATAGAAATGCTGCCGGACCAGGTCCACTTGGCTGTCTGCCTACAAACAAGATGGAATTTAAGAGAAAAATCAAGTCACTACCCAAGGATAGCTTTCTGAAAGCCGATCAGAAAAAAAATCTCTGGAGATAATTTTCAAAAGCAAATCAAATAGCATTACACAGAAGAAGAAGAATAACTATAGTAACCATTTCACTGTGCAAAAGTATACTGAAACATCATGTTATACAACTGAAATACATATAATTTTTTTAAAACAAAACAAAAAGCTTTCTAATGAGATTACTGGTGTAAAAAGGTAAATGTATACAAGGAACTCAAACAACTCAACAGAAAAAAAAAAAACCCACAAATAATACCATTAAAAAGTGGGCAGAAGATCTGAACAGACATTTCTCAAAAGAAGACATACAAATGGCCAAAGAGTACATTAAAAAATGCTCAGCATCACTAATCATCAGGCAAATGAAAGTCAAAACCAAAATGAGATACCATCTGAACCCAGTTACAAAGGCCATGATCAAGATTAAAATTAGCGAATGCTGGTAAGGATGGGGAGAAAAGGGAACTGATGGTGGGAATGTAAATTAGTACAACTATTATGGAAAACAGTATGGAGATTTCTCAAAATGCAAAAAATAGTACTACCATATAATCCAGTAATCCCACTACTTGGTATTTATCCAAAGAAAAGGAAATCACTCTATCAAAGGGATACCTGTAGTACCCCCATGTTTATTGCAGCACTAGTCACAACAGCCAAGATATGAAGTGAACCTAAGTGTTCAACGGATGAACGGATAAATATACACGCACGGACTGCTATTCAGCCATGAAAAAGAATGGAATTCTGTCATCTGCAGCAACATGGATGGAACTGGAGCTCATGTCAAGTGAAGGCACAGAAAAACAGATATCCCATGTTCTCATTCATATGTAGGTACTAAAAAGGGGGATCTCAAGGAAGTAAAAAGTAGAATGATAGTTATCAGAGGTTAAGAAAGGGGTGGGAGTTGGGAGTGGTGGTTCATGCCTGTAATCCCAGCACTTTGGGAGGCCAAGGCAGGCGGATCACGAGGTCAGGAGTTCGAGACCAGCCTGGCCAACATGGTGAAACCCCATCGCTACTAAAAATAAAAAAATTAGCTGGGCGTGGTAGCACGCACCTGTAATCCCAGCTACTTGGGAGGCTGAGGCAGGAAAATCACTTGAACCCAGGAGGCGGAAGTTGCAGTGAACCAAGATCGTGCCACTGCACTCCAGCCTGGCAACAGAGCGAGACACTGTCAAAAAAAAAAAAAAGGAGGGGGTAGGAAGGATGAAGAGAGGTTGCTTAATGGGTACAAAAATACAGTTAAGCTAGATAGAAGGAATAAGTTCTAGTATTTCATAATACAGTAGGATGACTATGGTTAACTGATATACAGTGTATATTTCATAAAAGCTAGAAGATATGAAATGCTCCCAACACAAAGAAATGATAAATGTTTGAGGTGACAGATACCCTAAATACCTTCATTTGATCATTACACCTTATAGGAATGTATCAAAATAGCATACATGCCCCATAAGTATGTATGATTACATATCAACAAAAAAGATAAGTGAGTGGTGAGCCAAACAGACATCATATTAGCCCAAATAGTATGTCACATGTTAAAAGTAATCAAATCTAACAAACAAAACAGAAATAAGAATAATGATAATGGTTACCTGAGCACTAACTTTGTGCCAGGAACCATACCCATAGCTGTACCTACATTACCTTATTTAATTCTCATTAATTTTAATTATTTAATCTTCACTAAATGCCTAGAAAAGAGATATTATCTGTATCTCTAACATACAGGAAGAAAATATAATCCACTGACATTAAGGAATTTGACTAAGGTAACACAGCTAGTATAAGGCAGACCTGGGATTCCTGTCCTGGTGGATCTGCCCCTAAGGCCCTTGGATCATCCTGAAACCACCAGTCTCCACTGTCTCGCCATACCCTGAGGCAACCTGAGTTCCATGGGAGACAGATTCTTACAGTGAAAAAGAAATTCCTGCAGAGTCATCCTCATCCAGGCCTTTCTAATGCACAAAACAAACTGTCAGAGGGCAGGGAATCTCAGAAAAGGCCATGTTCACAGAAGTCCCAAATACTTTCTTTGTGATAAGAACAACAGTTTACTACAAGCAGAGACATTTCAACACTCCCTCTCAATTTCACTTCTCCCTCTGTGCAGGCATGTGTCCAGGACACGCCAACGAGCGGGTACAATTAAACCACTGATCTGGGATCTGGCACCCAGGGAGAAACTCCAAGCGTGGAGTTGCAAGATGCTATGCTGGGAAGCACCTCAACTCTCACTATAAAGCTCTAAACCTTTCCATAATGTGTCTGTGTCAACTCAATCCTTCAAAGCAGAAATCAAACTGAAAGCATATTTCAATGGCAAAACACTAAAGTGAATATATATTTTTAATATAAATGAATATCCTGCTAGTAAGAAACAAAACACTGTTTTCCTTAGAAATGACACAGTCAGAAACCATTCTATAACACCGTTTACTAAGACACAGCTCCCAAAGTCATATTTCTTTGAGTGTTCCTTTGTCAACATTCCTACAGAAGAAACTAAGGACAGACCCTTACTTCCACTATACCAAATACAATATGCAACTTGGACATCTTAAGAGTTTAGCAAATCATCTATCCATTCCACCATAATGAGCAAAAGAAACTTCCTTCCTGGAACTTAGAACGTAGTAAAGAAAAGAGACACTAGTCAAGTAAGTAAAAGAGAAAACCACAAGCTCTGGTAAAACACAAGATGTTATAAAACACCCTGAAAGAATATACTCAGGTTTCTCACACTAGCAACTTCCTCCCACAGCAACGGACATTCTCATACCCAAAAGCCAGTCTGCTGAGTAACTGCTGGGTCAAACCAATCTGAAAGGCTAAGACTGGCATTTTCTAAGGCTTCCAAGCAGGGAAAGGAGGTATCTGAGCACTGATAAATCTTTATTTGGAGACAGGTTTCAGAAGGTCCTGCACCCTACTCACCACCACCACCCCCTACATTGTGTGGCTGCTGAGACAACTGGGCTGATACGCCTTCCAACCAGGCTCCTGCTGCTAAGCCCCATGTGTTCCTGTAGCCTTTGATCTCCTTGTAGCACAAATCCAACATGCTTACACGGAGAGATGCATCTACTCCCAACCACCCCACACACCTCAAAGCTTCTCTCTGCCCGGGCTTGCCAACTGACACCGCGAGTGGAGGGGGGAAACAGGAGAAATCATTATGAAAATCTGCAAAGGCAGGGATGAAGGATCCAGAAGGAAATTCCTATGAGGAACACAGAATTGACTCCCACATCAGAGAGCTGCCCAAGTGCAAGCTCCAATTCTACAATGTTCTAGCTGGTGAGACCTGCTCAAGCCATTGACCTCCTTTAGAATATGGAGATAATATCAGCCCTTGCTTCAGAGTAGTGTTTCCAAGAGAAAATGGGCCAAATGATGTAAACCATTTGAAAACTGGAAAATGTACTGTGCATGTCAGTGGTTGCTGTCACCAGGCACTTCAGAACACGAGGGTCTCACTTCCTGCTCTACCTTCAGATAGCCACATCATCTCTGAGCTACTACACTTCTCTCCTAACCAGTCTCTCTGTCTTCATTCTCTCCCTGTCCCAATTCACTCTGCACCCAGGAGCCAGAATATTTTCCTTAAAATCTAAACCAGATGGTCTCATGGCCCCTTCGAGGGCTTCCCATGGCCTCTACCATGGTCTGCAAGACGCTGTGTAATCTGCCCAACCCTCCAGCCTCACCTCCTCCCAACCTAACCCACTGTCACCATGTTCCAGCCACTCTGGTCTCTTTCCTGTCCTCTAACACTCCAAACCTCTTTCTTACAACCTTTGCACCTGGTGTTCCTTCTGCCCAAAAACCTCTTCTCCTACATAAATACACATTTTAACTTCAACATACAGTAAGAAATACTTTTTACATTATGACTCAGTAAACACACATTTATAATAGTTAAGGGCAATGCACTTACATATATATTTAAGACAGAGTTTCGCTCTTGTTGCCCAGGCTGGAGTACAATGGCATGAGTATAGCTCACTGCAACCTCCGCCTCCCAGGTTCAAGATATTCTCCTGCCTCAGCCTTCCTGAGTAGCTGGGATTATAGGCTGGGATTATAGGCATGCACCACCATGCCCGGACAATTTTGTATTTTTAGTAGAGATGGGATTTCTCCACCTTGGTCAGGCTGGTCTCTAACTCCCAACCTCAGGTGATCCACCCGCCTTGGCCTCCCAAAGTGCTGGGATTACAGGCATGAGCCACCATGCCCGGCCTCATATTTTTTATTCTATTTTAGCCTACCCTATTGCACGACCCAATAATTGTGATTTTGCGACACGCTCACAACCTGAAGAAGATTGTCCTGGCCTTTCATTAGCTCATTCCTTCTGGGCTCGGTTTAAATATTACCTCTTTAGGAGAAGCTTTCATTGACTATATTATTTTAAATAGGGTACCAGGAAATCTCTATCTCATCTCCCAATTGAAACTCTTATCTATTCCTTTCTGGAGACAGAGTCTTACTCTGTTGCCCAGGGTGTAGTGGAGTGGCATGATCTCAGCTCACTACAAACTCCGCCTCCTGATTATCCTGCCTCAGCTTCCCAAGTAGCTGGGATTACAGGCACGCACCACCACATACAGCTAATTTTTTTTGTATTTTCAGTAGAGACAAGGTTTCGCCTTGTTGGCTAGGCTGGTCTTGAACTCCTGACCTCAAGTGATTGCCCACCTTGGCCTCCCAAAGTGCTGGGATTACAAGCATGAGCCACTGTGCCTTTCTTGTCTTGTGTATAGACTACTAGAATATAAAGTCCAAGAGAACAAAGACCTTATCTAATTTTTTCATTTTCTCCTCCAGTGCTCAGAATGGTGTATAGCCCATAATAAATGTTCAACAGATGCATGGAGAATGAATGACTTGATCCCCACGTGGCCATCAGTCAGCACCAAAGGCATGTCCTGGCAGTGACCCAGAACTAAGAACAAATGCATAACTCAATGCATTCCCAAAGGAAAAGGAAGAAGAAATCCCAAGTGTAATGTTACGTTTCCCTTGCCAATGCCCCTGCTTGATGTGGGCCATGGAATTCATCACATCCTTGAGCCCCCTGTAATGGAATTACAAGCCAGGATTCCAATCCACCCTGCAGACCACTCAAGACAGTTTTCCTGGCTGCCACTCAAGAAGCTATAAATCTACTGGCTTGTCTAAACCCATCAACCATTCTGTGCTTCTTATAAAAGAGACTTCCCCCTATATCGTAATTTCCATGAAGGAAGATCCTTCATTTCACTTTCTACAAAACACCCAGTGCCTGGACAGACTGCTGCAGAAGCGTCCAATGAGTATTTGTTGAATGAATGACTACTGTTTTTGAAGCGAACTTTTTTACCATTCAAAACTACACATTTGTTTAAATCATCCACTAGATGGCAGTGCCATTCCACATCACCGCCTGTAGTTTCTACTTCCAGGGATCTAGGGATGGGCTGGAATTTAAAAGTATTCCATGCAGAACCTTGCAATCAGGGAGCAACTCTGGATAATCAAAGTGGAAGTTTTCATCAAAGGTGTACCAGGTGCTCAATAATGTTCCTAAAAGCTGAATTTTTAATAAATGTGAAGAAAATGATCACTACATAGCTGAACACCTTCAGTAAAACACCTGACCTCTGCAAGAAACCCAGTTCCTTCACAAAGTGTAATTCCAGAAAGTTGAAATGGATGATCACTAAGGTCCTTCCCTCTCTCCAATTCTATGTTATGACACTGGCACTAAATAACAATGGTCAGCAGGCAAGAGAGCCTCAACATTCCTCCCCAGACAGAGACGCAGAAAAGCAAACTGGGTGAAGGGAAAGGGCCACACAGCCAGTGCTGGGGTTGACTCGCTGCCACTAAGCTATTTATCCTGAGTCTCAGTTTCCTCATGTGTAAAACCGAGTGATAACCATATCTACACCTCTTAGGGTGAGGATTCCAGAAGATTCCATGTAAAGTGCTTAACACCATACCCAGGCCATAAATATGCATTCAACAAATGTTTCCCTATATTGTAGTTGCTACTGATGCGGTTAGTGGCAGGAGTAATACCATCACTGTTCTTTTTGTTTGTTTTTGATTTTTGGCTTTTTGTTTTTTTTGAGACAGAGTCTCACTCTGTCGCCAGGCTGGAGTGAAGTGGCGCAATCTCGGCTCACTGCAACCTCCGCCTCCCGGGTTCAAGTAATTCTCCTGCCTCAGCCTCCTGAGTAGCTGGGACTACAGGCACCCGCCACCATGCCCAGCTAATTTTTGTATTTTTAGTACAGACAGGGTTTCACCATGTTGGCCAGAATGGTCTCGATCTCTTTACCTCTTTACTGTTAGATTTTTATACAGTTTAATTTAGTTCAGGTACAACTAAAAAGCAATGCCTCAGAACTTACCTGAACAGATCAGAACCTGCAAGATCCGCAACCTAATCCTTACACTCAAAGTACTTAGAAAGTATGACTAGGTCAAAGGCAAGAACATAAAGGACTACAATAAAAGAACATAATGGAAAACATCCACTGAAATATAGAACTGTCAAAGTCAGGAATAGTGGCATCCAATTTGAGAACAGAAAATGGAGCGAACAGGCCAATCATAAGGATATTTACACATTTTATGTTAAATATAAAATACTTTATATTCGAGCAGCAGTTATATTTGCCTTCTCATGCATAACGTAAGTAGGACGTGAGTATTTAACAAATAAAGGAAATAAAGCTTAGAGAGTCTAAGTAATTTGCCCCAGGTCACAGAGTAAATATATGGCAGAGAAGGTTTTGAGACAAGGTATACTCTTTGCCAGCCCAGTGGTCTAGTCCCTACACTGTGGTAATTCAGAGGGCACTTACGGTCCTAAAAGAAAATGCTGGACTCATTCCAGACCAAGTCTGCAATGTTTGACCACGGAGAGAATGGATCTGGTGGAGAAGCACCTTTGTTCTAGAGAGTGCCATGCCTACAGTGCAAGTGTGCTGTGGGCCTCCCAGATTCAGTAGGTGCTAGAATAACCACACACCTGCTCAACTCTGAATACTCTGAATATCTGCACTAATGATGCATAGTCATCAAATCCATAATTTATGCCTACTTGGAAACTGGAGAGCTGGGCAAACCTGGTCACTGTGAAGCACAGCCAAAAAGCCTTTCTTTAAATATAAATTAGTTTCCAAATCCTAAATGCCAAGTGATTCCAGAAGAATAACTAAACAGTGAGGGTATCAAGACGGATTCTAAATGGAATCCTATATTTACCATGGACTATCTACGTCTTTGGGATAGGGCCCATATCCTCATGTCAAGTTGGGATAGCCTTTATATCCCATGAAAACAAGTTGTGGTTTTTTTTTTTTTTTTTGGTTTTTCAATACCATTTGACAAGATTTGCCTGAGTAGCTATGCCATTTCAAGAAGCACTTCCTCTGCTTTTGCTTCTTTTTCCCTACTCAGGCACAAGATCTTCAAGGATAAATTAGCATTTTCTACTTTGTAAAGCACACACCCAATAGTCAATGCTATTTGTTGGCTGGCCAAGAACTGATCTACAAAGTCCATTATAAACATTTGTTGCTGCTACAGTTGTCATTGTTGTTAAGTAACGGTCCTCATCACTACTCTAAAAACTGGATTAAATACTCACTTCAAAGCAAAGAGTTCCCAGAACACCACATTCCCATCCCAAGATGTGTAACCAGTCGTGGTTGTGAGGGGATTGAACTCCACCATCTCCTGAGTTACTTCAACCTTTCAACCTCTGACTCTACTGTCCTCATAAAACTGTCACCTAGCAGAAGTACTGGCATGGTATCTGCTCAAAAAGAATTAAAACTTAAAAACAAGAGCCAGCCTGGAAGCCACAGTAGCCTCTTTTGGCAAAAATATCATGAGAGAGGTCAAGCAAACTGTTGAGTTAAATGACATTTTTAAAGCCAAATTTGAGGTTCTACCAGGAAACTCCCTGTCTCCAAGAAGCATAAACTCCCTTAAACATGCCGATCTTCATGAACTAAATAAAAATGGTCACAGTTCCATGGCTGCGAGGGTTCCATCATTTTTCTTTCCAAGTGAATTACTTTTTAAAAGATACCACGCAAACCCGGAAAAATCAAGCGCAAATTTAAGAATGTATTTTCTTGAAACAACATTACCAAAGCAGAAAACATACACAGGATAATAAAACACTTTTTAAAAAAAAAAAAAGAAAAAGAAAAAGAAAAAAGAAAGTAGACTAATGTCAAGTGCTGGTTGAAATAACAAAAAAAATTAATATTAAGGAAGGATAACCAAAGTGTTTGAGATGCTAACATTTCAAATCACTGATAAAAGGCAGGAAGTCAAAAGGTAAAGTAACAGAGTGCAGAATTAAGGCCAAGGGTCAGAGAAACAGGAAAAGAAATGTCAGTATGAAATGAAGACATCTAGCAATCAGGGCAGCCCAACAAGGAGGTGGTCATCTCGGCCAGCAGCGTGTTCCACCTTGACAGGCTGGAAAACTACAAACAGTGGAGCAGGATGGGAGGACACAAAGGCGATCCAGGCGTCAGGCATTGGATGAGGAGGGACCAGGAGCAATCCCCTGGCGTCCCAGGTCCCTTCTAACCCTAAGATTTTCTAGCAAAGAGCAACCAGCACATATCCACAGCATCATGTACAAATTGAACACTTTATTCAGGATACTAAATAAAGCCTCTTACCTCCTGAAGCTGAGATTCTTTCTTTTTGGAAGACAAATTCAAGTGTTTTTCTAAGATGCCACAATACTTTTCTGTCTCTTTGTCATACTTCTTTTTGGCTTCCTGGAAAAAAAAGAGAAAAGAAAAAGAAAAAGAGTAACACGTTGCAGGAATAAAAGCAGCCTCTATCTCTCAAGATCACACATGATGACTCAGCTCCTACTTTTCAGGTAATGCCCATTAAATCCTGCAGCCACCCATCAACAGCCCCCTGGGTTTGAGTGTCTAGCAGAGAGGCACCAACCAGTACAAGACCAGAAAAGAGGTAAATATGAATATTTAATGTGGGCAAAGCCAAGATTCCCCTTCTAAGAACTTTGTGAAACAGAAATTTCTACTTTCTAACTCACAAGGATATTCAAGGCTAGAAGGCGGCCAGGGGTTGGGGGTTGGGGGGCAGCAGCAGTGGGGGTACCTATGAAGCTAACACCAAGGAAGGAAGATCTCCTTACAGCCTGAATGAGACAAGTCTAGACTAAGGCTAGACCCAGCCTTAATACTATTGAAAAAACACTTCTTGGTACGTAAGCCTAAATATCTCTTGACACTTAATAACACATGCAGGTCTTTAAGCAGAGGAATAATTCAAAATGACAATATTATCTTCACACAAATTTGTTTACTATGGCACCATTTATGCCAGCAAAACAAAAATAAAAGCAACAGCAGCAACATCACCGCCAAGGATAACGTCTGGCATAAAGTATGGAACATCCAATAAGCATAACTAGTCACTGGAAAACTTGAGAAAAGTAAAAGAGCATTATATAAACTTGCTGCATCCTACATATAGTGTGTCTACCACCTATGGACAAAGATGAGGTGGGAATTTACTTATAGGAAAATACCTGAGTTATGGTAATGGGGTAACAGTTATTTTTTCTTCTCTTTAAGAAATTATTGGCCGCATTACTGCCTTCAAAATGAAAAATAATTACCATAATATACATATTAATCCCTGCTCCCCACCACTGAATCACTGGGTCACTATGGTTCTATTTCAATCTCCCATTTGACAGATAAGAAAACTTGGACCCAAAAAGGTGAACTTGTAAAAAGTCATGGAGAGTGACAGAGCTGGGATTGGAGCCCAGGACAATGTGCCTCCAAAGCCCGTGTTCTCCACCACAGTTGAGACAGATTGTCACAGGCAGTCTGCCTTCCTTCCACATTCCAATGGGGAGAGCAGACAAGGAGGCTGGAAGAAGGTTGGCACTGGGCTGATAAGCAGGATCAAATTCACTAATTGGGTACATTATTCCTGCTTTTGACTCCTGTGGAGCCCAAATCCATAGGGATGTTTTTCTGCAACTTCAAAGCCTAGAAGAGAAAAAACATTTTCTGGCCAAATAAGGAAGCTCAGACATATCTTTTTATTCCTTTAACAAATTTATAATCAGCAACCACTCTGTGTAAGGCTCTACTTCATGAACTAGAAATATAAGACAAAAATGGTCCCAACCCTCATAGTAGAAATGTTCTAGTAGGAGAAGCATGATTAACCAGTAAACAAATAATCAGCATAATTATAGACTGCTGCAAGCACTACAAAGAAAATAAACAGGGCGGGGTCACAGAGATTCTTTAGATAGGGCACCCAGGAAAGGCATCATTTGTGGGAGGGAGATGTGAGCTGAGACCTACATGTTAAATACAGAAGGAACAGAGTAGAGCCTTCTAGAGCAGAACTGTCAAGTGCAAATGTCCTGGGGCAGAACATTCTGAGCCAAGAAGCCATCACCCAGAGCCCTGACAAGCTCCGCCATGTCAGAATACCACTCATCTGGCACATGCTCACAGAGTGGGCAGAATAACCATATATCCATTTTAGCTGACATATACCCATTTCCATGAATCTGAGTTTTGCTTAAAAGACTGCTCACGTACAAGAACAATTAAACACTTAGCAGCAAATGAAGAAAAAGCCTGAGGACACATTACTCCTTCAAATTTGAGGAGGGTACAGGCAAGAGACTTGATTTAAGCAATTCTTTTCCATTAGTGAAACCAGCAACTTTGAACTGGGGCTCCAACTCCAAATGCTGCTCACATGTATCTACTCCCACCAGCCTTATCAGCAACGCCAAAAGGACAGTCCAGCTGGCCAGAGGTGAGAAAAGGCCAGGGAACATGAGTCACTGGCATTCTGGGACATTCTGGCAACTTGTGCCTCCACGTTCCATGTTTAAGAAGACACCCAAAGTTAGAGAAAAAAATAAGGAGAAAGGGAAGCCATTTCTGTTCTGAGAAAACAGCAATAAGACCTCTGCGACAAAAAGGTACTACAGCTTAGATAATGTTCTTAAGATGGGAGAGCATGTCCATTACTCAGGACACGAGATGGTTTTCACTTTCCACAGAGTATACTGTGGGGTAGTTAAGTCAAGGATTGAGTTAGAATCCTAAAATTTATTCTCAACTCAATATGGACTGGCTAGAAAACAAATCACCATCCCTCTCCAGGACTCAATATCCTTAACTATAAATCGAGGATGATTAGATAATTGCTCAGGTTTCTTCTTTCAGTTCAAAGACCGTATAACAAAATAAAAATAAGAACACTCCATCCTCAAAGGATTTCTAGGGTTAAATGAAATAAACCACATATAGTGCTTGGCAGGGTGCCTGCCACATGGAAAGTGCTCAATAAATGTCAGCAACGGTGGTGACAGTGGTGAGCTCATCACCTAAACCTGCCTCCTTCTTATCAAGAACACACCTGCTTTCCATGTCCCGTGTGCCATGAAGGTAACCCTCCCAAGAACCTACTACAATTGGAAATTATACATTTATTTATATCTTTTTGTCTAATGTCTTTCACCCCAGCTACATCATAAGCATGGCAACCACACCTGCCTTGTTCTCCACAAAATATCAGGGCACAGAACAGTGCTGGCACAGAGCAGGCTCTCACATATTTTTTGAACGAATGAACTGTATGTGAATGACTACATGACAAATATTGTTCTCATGTTCAGGTAGCTATATGTTAGACACCATTGTAAGCATTTGATAAGAGTTCGCTCACTTCTTCTTCATAACTCTACAAGACAAGTTTTATTATTACCCCCATTTTAGAGATCAGGAAACAGGCATGAAGAGGTTCAGTAACCTCCCTAAGTCTACGTGCCAATGGCAGAAGTGAGATTTGGATTCAGACAGTCTAGCTGTAGACTCACTCTCTACGCTACTCTCTTATGTCTATCATGTACTTATTCCAGAGTCCAGCATTCCAAATGTACCTCTGATACAGGAAAAAGTAATTTCCTCAAACTCAGAAACAGAAACTTAGGGCCATGGTTATGTCAAGCACCAGGGGTTGTGCCCTACTCCAGAGCAGCACATTAGCATAAGAATGCCCAAGAATCTTCCTCCCTGGCAGCCTTCACACGGTGCACTCTGCAACAGGCTATTATGGCAACCGAAGCAGCACCAGAGAGTGGAGGAGGAGGAAAAAGTAGTTTTAGCATGGCACAGGCAGAGTTCAGAACCTCCACTCGGCCAATACCAAAACCACCTGAAGAGCACTTGCTGGCTCTGAGATGTTCTTGAGACTGCTCCTGGGGTCACCTAGAAGTAGATCTGTTGTTTGCTGGTATGTTTTCTCTTAAATTTACATAATGTTATGATATAAATGTATGTGTGTGTGGAATGATGGAAAGGAGGCTATGCCGGGGGAAAAAATGACAAATGGGGAGGGATGAGAAATCACCCAAATGTTATCACAATTCTTCTTTAATGATCATCCAAAAGTTATTTAATAATTAATCATTATTATGGTTTAAAGAATGGGAGAATAGAGTATGCATGAGGGGAAACATGCTTTGGTAAGTGACTATTTAAATTCTTTTATCCTAATATGTCACCATCTATACCCCCTCCCCGGGGGACAGTACCTCCTCCTGTCATTAAAATCACTGGTATTAAGTCCAGAGGGAGCTCAGTCAGACTCTTGCCTCACCTCCTTGGTAACCATGGTAACCCCCAAGCCAGTGAGAAAAGAGGCCAGAGTGAGAGGCATCTGTGCTCAGAAGGAGAAGTAACTACTGAAAAGATGACTCGCTTGAAGCTGGGACACGGAGCTTGCAGTGAGCTGAGATAGCACCACTGCACTCCAGCCTGGGCGACAGAGCAAGACTCCGTCCCAAAAAAAAAAAAAGAAAAGAAAAAAAAAAGGAAAAGAAAGAAAAGATGACTCAACAGACAGGTCTGCTCTGCCTCGGTCTCAAAGCTCTGCATAACCCCTGGAAGCCACTGCCAAGCATGTTCAAGAGTGGGGAGTCTCCAGCCTGGGCGACAGAACGAGACTCCGTCTCAAAAAAAAAAAAAAAAAAAAGAGTGAGGAGGCACAGGCCCCAAGGCCACCAAGAGGAGGCCTGCTGGCAGGACCCGCACTGCCAGGAACTGAGGGAGCGTTCGCTCGCAGCTTATTATCTGCCATCACTGGACTGGCTCACAGTCTGTATGAATTCTTAGTGGAATAAGACTTCGTGCAAATTGTACATTCCTTAATCTCTGATACAACACCAGTGAGCTCCCACTTCCTCATAAATGTGTAAACTAAAATAAGTAGAAAACTACTACTATAAAACTGAAAGACAATCTTTGCCACGGTCCCTCCTTCAAACCGTGATCAACCATCCCTCTGAAAGATCCTGACTAAACATCATCTTTTGCAAGCCCTTATCACATCTATTTCCAGAAAGCAGATGCACTTAGGGGTGTGTGTGTTGTAGGGGTAAGGAAGACCTCATTTTGCAACTAAGTAAAATCCAAAGTAAGAGGGTGGTGTTGCCCAAAAGTCCCTGCAGGTGGCATAAGAGACTGCAGCTGAATTGACTCACAGTTCTAGAAAAACAAGAAGGAAATGTTGGAAATCTTTTTGCTTTCATTGATTCCAGTGAAAACATCTTCCCTGCAGGTGGCCTGTAACACTCTACCGAAGGTCAAACCGGCTAGAGTTTCTTTTTTTTTTTGACACAGAGTCTTGCCCTGTTGCCCAGGTTGGAGTCAGTGGCAAGATCTCGGCTCACTGCAACCTCCCCCTTCTAGGTTCAAGCGATTCTCCTGCCTCAGCCTCCTGAGTAGCTGGGAACTACAGGCACCCACCACCATGATTTTTGTATTTTTAGTAGAGACATGGTTTCACCATATTGGTGAGGCTGGTCTCGAACTCCTGACCTCATGATCCGCCTGCCTCAGCCTCCCAAAGCGCTGGGATTACAGGCGTGAGCCACTGTGCCTGGTCCTTCTTGTGATTTATTACAGGGCAAAGGAGCCCTGGAGAATCCACCTTTTAAAAAGGAACAGGATTCCCTTTGCAGTGTCTTAAGAACACACTAGAATTAGTCAAGCTTAGGTTACAGTCCCTCCAGGTCAGTGATAACAAACGGTGATCTCCGGGATGAAGCAGGCCTGCAGATGTCATTTGTTGACCTGCACAATGTGTAATACATATTTTAAAATTATTTGCCAACAAGAAATTTCACATAAAACTGGCTTTTCAGTTTATCTTGAAACATTTAAAGAATCAGCAACAAAGGGCCCATTTCCAGACCCAACAAAAATCAGCTACACCCAAGTACCAGCTGCCTCCCTTTAAAGAAAGTCCCTGTACCCACAGGGCACAAATTTGTAACCCCTGCTTAGGCTGCAAGTCCTGGACCTCCACAAAATACAATTCCACAAAAACAAATGTATTCTCCAATAAAGGCAATTGTCTAAGCACACAGCTATCTATTATAATAACACAAACGAGGTGTGGTTTATACCTTTGGATGATTTATGAACAAGCACAAAACAATTAGATAACAAAATACCAGAATGGCTGCTCCGGCGTTGACAGCTCAGATGGTCATACTTCAGTCACCCATAAAGAACTGATGAGTTGGGCTTTATAGAGTTCTCTGCCTAAGATTTTCTGAATAAGGTGGGCTTCGATTTTCTGAAGACATTCTTAGATTTTTTAAAGAAGGTGCTATGTTTTCCAGACCTCTCACCCTAAAATCCAGACCAAAGCTTGCAAAATTCTCACCTTGGCAGCCCCGATCTGTTCCTTTCGAAACTTCTCCAAGGGAGTGATGAGCACCTCGCTGGCATTCTCAATCTGGTGAAGAAAAACAGAGTAGCGGAAAGAAGACACAAAAGCAGTATCAGTAAAGAATTACAGCAGCTCCAGCACGAGATGCCTCCCCATGTCTTAAGATAAAACTTGGGTAGGCACTGTTGTACGTGTCAACTGTTTACAACCCTTGAACTAACAGCATGTCAAATCAAAACTCATTATTTCAAAACATGATAATCTTCCTCCCATGCATGATTAATATTGATTCTTTAAAAGTAAAAATGAGGAACTCAAACTGTAAGCAACCATCTGAAGGGGCAGAGACGAATTGGTGAAAGAGTGGGGTCTAAGTTACAAGCTTCAGGTGACATTTTCTTGTAAATATTCACTTACCCAAGTTATAAGTAAAACCTTTCAAGCCTGATTTTGTGTTGCTCTACCAAGATAGGACTGGACTAGAGCCAGGACACCTGTGGCTCCTGACTACTGGCTGCCTCTCAACTTCATCTCACAGGGCTCACCCCTCAGGTCCTGCATTCCAACCCACCAGCACTCCAATGCACCTCAAATGCACCAAACTTGTCCCACTTCAAGGCCATAGCATTTGGCTATTCCTTCAGACACTGTGTTCCCAAACCCTTACAGGGACAGCTCCTTCATGTAATTAAGGTTTCAGCTTAAAGGTCACCTCTTTAGGGAGGCCTTCCCTGATTACCAACATAACTCAACTTCCCTCCCCTACCAAGTGTGTTCTGGTTCACCACTGCACACTACACATTTTATACACACACACACACACACACACGCATCAGTATCTTGTAAAGGTTCACTTTGCCACCACTATCCCCAAAACAAAGAAGAGTGCTGAGACAAAGGAGCACTCAAACATTTCTGAATGACTAAATGAATGAATGGATTATTTCTTGATTGGCTGCCAACTGTGTGACCAGGGGCAAAACATTTAACCTCTCTGGGCTCTGATTTCACCATCTTCAAAACGAGTGGGCTGAACTGTCCAGCTCTAAGATTCTATGGTCTTTTCTAAGGCAGTACAATATTTTACAGTTTTTCCTTTTAAGTCATTCATTTATCACTCTTTGCTCAACTAATTATTCCAGGAATCTCGCTGCAACAAAGCATTATTTTTCCTAAACCACACGCATGTCCACTGCAATGAAACTAACAGGGTAAATGCCAGAAGTCACAGATGGACACAGTAAAGAACTAACTGAACAATGTAAGGGACAGAAAAAGTCAAGTCTCCAAATGTATTCCCATTTGCCTTTTTCTCAATTTGGAGATCTCTTATTTCAGAAGAGTGAAATTTAAGCCTAGAGTGTTTTGGTGTTAATTTGTTTGATTTTGTTATTTTTATTGTTATTTGATGTTACTTAATCAGTTCACTTAAGACTTCTCCACAAACCATCTGCAAGTCTCTGAAGCTCACAAATGTGGGCCAAGCCCCTAAGTCAATGATTCTCAGCCTTAACTACACAGGAGAATCACCTGGAAAGCTTTTAAAATTCCTATGTTTAGGCTACACTCCAACTAACTCAGAATCCCTGGACTTATTTAGTCCAAGACATCAGTATTTTTCAAACTCCCCAAGTTAAATCCAGTGGACATCCATGATTGAGAATGCAGTCCTAAGTAGCCGCTTATAATATGAAAGTGCTCATCTGCTCACCTGGGAATCAGGACACCCAAGTCCTTCCCCCAGCCATACTACTACTTGCTGTCAGCCTTAATAAGACCTGTTTTCTCATCTGTCAAATGAGCAATTGCAGATGGTGAGGTCCCACTTAGTCTTAGATTCTATGACTGTGTAACATCCACTTGGTTCCAACACTGCCTGATGTTGGGGACATGGAAGCCCATTCTCCGCCCTTGAGGAACTCATATTTACTATAGGGCACAGACAGGTACAATGTTTATCAGGACACAATGTGGTAAACACAGGATCAGAAGCATGAACTGGATGTTAGGAAAATACCAAGGGTAGCCACACAACCCAGGAAGTCAGGAAAGGCTTCCCAGAGAAGGTGCAGCTTTGCTTGCTGAGTTTAACTGAACTGATGAAGTTGTCACAGGGCAAGGAGGTAGAGAAGGAGCTTGCAATGGCCAGATACTCAGATGCAGACAGTAGAAACTCAATTCAATGACATTAATAATAAAATTGCAGAGGCAAGCTGAAAAGTATAATCCAGTCATTGTTCCCTTACCACAGGCCATAGCAATCTGCAGGGTATTCATAGTGATTTGCTTACCACACCCCCACCCCCAAATACTAACTCAGCCAAGAATCAGACTCAAAGGAATCATTTCCCTTTCTCAGGCACCAGCACATGCACAAACACACAAGCTTTCCCTTGCTTCCACCTACCACCAACCTCCACTGCTGCCGCCACCACCCTTCTGATTCTGGTTCAGCCACCAGCAGTGAGCAATCAAGAGAAACTGCTCTTTCTGTAGGGCAGAAGGTAAGAGGCTTCTATTCTGTTTGGAGTTTTAAAGGAATTTTCTTTTTTTTTTTTTTTTGACAGAGGGTCTTGCTCTGTTGCCCAGGCTGGAGTGCAATGGTGCAATCCCAGATCACTGCAGCCTTGACCTCCCTGGCACAAGCGATCCTCCTACCTCCTCCCAAGTAGCTGGGACTACAAGCATATGCCACAATGCCAGGCTACTTAAAAAAAATTTTTTGTTGAAATGGGGTCTATGTTGCCTCCAGACTGGTCTTGAACTCCTAGGCTCAAGCAATTATCTTACCTCGGCATCCCAAGGTGCTGGGATTACAGGCATGAGCCATGGATTACAGGCCATTACCTGGCCCCCACATTTTTTAATATAATGCAGTCTTGGGTTTGAACCTAGACTGTACCACTTATTAACTGTGTGATCCGTGACAAGTTACTTAACCTCTGTAAACCTCAATATCTTCATCTAAAAAATGGCGATAATACAGATGCCACTTCCCAGAGTCATCACGAGGGTTAAAATAGAAAATGCATGTAAAGTACTTGGCTACATAATGTCTTGGTGAATAGTGTTCAAATTACCAACTGTTAGCATGGGAAGAGAAGAAAATGTTGATTGATGCAAGATTTCCTAGGACTTTGGAGCACTGCTGCCTGAAGACATGCCCTCCTAGTGGAAAATCAGTGGACAGGCAGCAGGGGACTTCAAGTCAGCAGGTGACTTCATTCCTCATATCTTAGGGATATGGAGGAAAATGCAAAGGAACTTCCTGTAGATGTGGAATCTCTTATCTGCTAATGCTGAACTATATCAGAATAAATTACAGGCTGGGCACGGTGGCTTATGCCTGTAATCCCAGCACTTTGAGAGGCAAGGCAGGAGGATCACTTAAGGTTTGGAGTTCGAGATCAGCCTGGGTAACACAGCAAGACCTTATCTCTACAAAAAATCAAAAATAAATTAGCTAGGCACAGTAGTGCAGACCTATAGTCGTAGCGACTCAGGAGACTGAAGCAGGAGGATCGCTTGAGCCCAGGAGTTCGAAGCTGCAGTGAGCTATGATGGCACCACTGCACTCCAGCCTGGGTGACAGAGTGAGGCCCTCTCTGTCTCCCAGAACAATAAATTCTAGTACAAAAGATATCTCTTAAGAACCTGGAGATCAGCATTTGACTCTTAAATGTGGACAATGCCTCTCTTGAAGAGCTTTTTAAGTTACCTTCATTACAAAGTACCTGTTTACTGGGTCCCTCCTACCTGGCAGGCACTGTGTTGGGTACTTAAAAATGAAAAGCAAAGGCCGGGCACGGTGGCTCATGCCTGTAATCCCAGGACTTTGGGAGGCCGAGGCAGGTGGATCACGAGGTCAGGAGATCGAGACCATCCTGGCTAACATGGTGAAACCCCTTCTCTACTGAAAATGCAAAAAATTAGCTGGATGTGGTGGCGCACGCCTGTAGTCCCAGTTACTCGGGAGGCTGAGGTAGGAGAATTGCTTGAACCCAGGAGGTGGAGGTTTCAGTGAGTCCAGATCACACCACTGCACTACAGCCTGGGCGACAGAGCAAGACTCTGTCTCAAAAAAAAAAAAAAAAAAAAATGAATAGGGAAGTGATCCCTGCGCTCAAAGGACTCTTGATCAGGTTCAGTAAGATGGGGGGAGGGGCAGAGTGGGGCACCTTCTTTCCCATTCTGCTGGTAGAGAATCTGAGGCCCAAAAAAGTGAAATAATTCAAAAGATCCACCCTTAAGTCATACACCTTATGAAAAGACCTTAAAATGAATCTTCAGAAGAACGTCATTTAACTATGTTGTTCTAAAGTTATCCACCAGAGTAATCCTTTAATATTTACAAAAGGCTTCAAACTCTTCAAAGATGAGGCTTGCTAAAGAGCTCAAAATACTCAAATGGCAGAGTCTGGATTTGAATCTAGTTCTTCTGATAACCAATCCCTCGCTCCCTCAACATGAACATACTATCTGGGACCAGGAGTAGCCCAGCCCTACTCACCATCCGTATCCGTTCATCTTCAAGATTCCTGAGGACAGTGGCAAACTCCTGCAAAGACCTTGCTGGAAAAGAGAAAGGGGCCATGAGGCGGAAGGAGTGCCACGGGTCTTGGGGAGCCTTTCCACCTCTGGCTATTATGTTATGGATTTTAATTCCTTGGCACACACAGATGCCTAAAGTCAATTGCTTCCCAAGGCTCCCTTCATCTTTTTAATCATTAACCATTAAGGAAGACCCAGAAATGCAGGTTAATTCCACCTGGCACTCTAGCTAGGGAATGATTTCTTCAAGGAAAAGATCTGCCTGTTCCTGAGAGTACCCAGGACTGGTGAGATGCTGGCAGGCTTCCAGGCCCCAGGCTGGAAGGGGCAGAGTTCCGCTTAGGAGTTGAAGGATTTCCTGTCCAGATTCGACCTCCTCAACCTTTGTCATGGCGTTGCGTCAGAACCCAGCCTTTTCTTTGGCACCAGAGCTAAACAAACAGTGCTGCTGGCATTGGAAGCCACATCTCTGGCTTCTCTTTGGGTTCCTCCTCTCTGAGTCCTCAAGCCACTCATTAATAGAATGCAGCTTGAGGCAAGGTGCTCACACATGAACAGTCATCCTTGCCAAAACTATTCACAAAAGCAACAAGCATTATGTGCAGTGGCCCTGAGGATACTCGAGATCCTTGAGCCATGTTGGGAAAAGCATCCATACATTCACAAGTCACAAGGATGCGTTTTCACCACCCTCAGCTGTCTCCCAATTGCCTGTGCCAGCTCCAGATGCTGATGTTCTGCATGGCAACAGGAACTCAATAAGCATTTTAAGGATTAATTCATCCAATAAAACTTTCTCAATTCTTGCCCATTTAATGGAGTCAACCAAGGTGCCCATAGAAGAACAGTGTGCAATGACATGGCCCTGGCAAAGAAAGGTGTCTTGACATTGCAAATCCTCCATGCTCACAGCTGCCTATAGATCAAGGCAGGTGATGGTGAAGAGTAAAGCAACACACTGTGGTGATAAACAGTAACCCACCTCAGCCTCTTTTTAAGGAAACAGGAGAGGCAGGGACCTCCCTGTAGACAGCACAGGAGAACCCAACATGGAGCTCCTCTCCCTATCTGAAGGCAGTGGCAGATGCATAGCTCAGGCAACTGCTGCCAGGTCAGAAGAGAGGGCCAGTAGATCAAATTCTCAAACTTTTTGAAGAAGCTGGAAAACTGGAATTTTAGATTATGAATTGAATTTATATGGTCACTCAATTTTAAAAAATGAAAGCCAAAGAAAACTGGGCTGTGTTCTGATCCCAGCCTATCATTTTGCAACCTCTGATCTAATTTTCCCCTCATCTACCTGTGTTCTACATATGCTCTAAGCTTAGTATCGTGGTTGGAGGGAAAGAATGTCACCAGCCAGAAAATCACTAAAGGGAGGTGGAAAGGAGAGTCCCACCACAAAACTTCAAGCTTTCTCTCCTGCATGCTAGAGGGTGAGGCAATCCCAAAACTCAAGAAGACCAGAGTGGCCCCAAGCCCCGATCCTCACATATCTCTGGCCCTCCACTTCCACTAAGGACTTCTTTCTTTACTAACCTTACAGGCTTCCTATCCCAGGAAAAAGGCTCTGCTGGGACACTGAAGGCTATGACAAACAATGAACATTTTTATCTTCTGCACAGTTATGACTTACCTATACACATCTCATCATCTGTTTCTGCATCTCCTATGCACTGAAATTTAAATTCATTTAAGGAATCTGCAAACTTCCGCTTCGCTGAAGACAAATCTAGCAAGAAAAAGACAGGAAAAATCAGGAATTACTAAAATTAAACTGGCTTTCTGATTTGCTGCCTGTATTGGTCCTTCTAGGAATATCTTAGGAGGCGAATTTGTTCGTGAGTCCATTTCAAAGCATAAAAGAATATACATTCAAAATAGCCAACACTTGGTTAGAACATGAAGCACTGATTTGTTCTAGAAGTTAATATTTTTGTTATATTGGCTTTAACAATTCAAGTTCTATCTCTGCTTCCTAAAGGCAACTTGTCATCTCCATCTGATATGTGGGAATCCACTTGCCAAAGGAAGTTGGGGAGAAAGCTTGGATCAGAGCCAATCTTAGTGTCCACAGCCTGCAGGTCTGCTCTGCTACTGACCCTCCCTCCACACAGTCAGTGCTGCTTTCCCCACACGTATGACTCAACAATAATTTCCCCTAGGTCCTACTCACAACACAAGCTTTCACTAGGGAGGGAGCCTGGAGAAGGCTGGAAGGAGGGGCTGGGAACTGCCCTACCCATAGTACCTGGCCTTCCTCTTCTGACTCAAGCACAGGCGAGACCCAGGTTCTCACAACCCTCTCCACTCTTCTCATGAGCAGAGTACACTGCTGGCCTGACAAAGCTCACCTGAATTTTCCTGGCTGGCCACATCCAACACCACCAAGAAAACAAAGCCCCCGCAATGTTTTGTATTAAGGTAAAAACACATTCCACACACAGTATCCATAAGAAAAACTCTCAAGGGCCCTTATCATTAAAAAATCATCATCATAAAACCCTAGAAGAAAATCTAGGTAGTACCATTCAGGACATAGGCATGGGCAAGGACTTCATGTCTAAAACACCAAAAGCAACGGCAGCAAAAGC
>NW_012114966.1:2460078-2523004 GCF_000951035.1 Colobus angolensis palliatus | reverse complement strand
TGACTCCCAGTACTTTTTCTTAGCTCCCAGATTTGTCCCTTGAGGTTAGGGATCGTGTTTTCCATCTTTCTCCTTGGTTTGGTTTGTTTCCTCTGTGTACCTGGCAGTGCATCCTGCTCAGTGTATGCTGAATAAATGTGGGGGGTGGTGGAGGGGCACTGGATACAAATCCAATCCTCAGTGCTCATTCCAAGCAATGGATGCTAGTGGAAGAGCCGGGCGTGGGCTGTGCTGCTGTTCTCAGGACCAGGGCTCAGGCTACTGCATGGACAGCAGCTGCAGCTCCTACTCCTGGACTGCCCTCCCACACGCTATGATGACACGGTCCTGAGCTAGCTGCAGCTTGTCCAAAGCGCTCTGCTCTACACCAAAAGAAGGCACTTGGGGTGGAGAAGGGGAACGCAGGAGCCAACAGTCTCTGATCTCCCCCTTGTTCAGTCACTTGCACAGAATGGTCCTTACCAAAATGTCAAAAGATGTTGGCAGGGGACTCAGGCATCTCACAAAACTGGCCAGCCCAGGCTGAGGCTATCCCTCAGAACACAAATCACAAAAGGCAAACCAAGAAGGAAACAGATGCACCCGAAAGCCAGAACATCGTGGGGAGGAAGGCAGGAGGAGGCCACAGGTAGACACGAGGAAAAAGGGAAAGAATAACATTTTAGAGTAGAAGACAATGTTCTGTTCGAGTCCCCAGATGTGTGTGCATCAAATGTGGGTATGGTCATGCACATTCCTATTTTAGTCAGAATGTTCCCTGATCAGAACTCACAAAGGTCTGCACTAAGAGTAACACAGGTTTGCCTTTCTACCCACCTGACAATCCTGTGCCTCCCCCATAAGCAAGAGAAACTCAATCACCTCAACAAAGTGGAAACAGGTGAAATGCAAGCCAGCCTCGGGAAAGCTCCCAGCACACACCTGAAAAGCCACACTGCCGAGGGCAGCTGCCAGTGAGGATCAGGGAGTGGCTGGTCATGCACAACAGGGCCTTTGTGAGGCTTCTGCACAGGGGGACCTGCTGAACCAGGGCAGGGCCCGTTAGCTTATGGTGACCTGATTTCCTTGTCCACTGGCACAGAGCACACCCTGCCACAGTGCAAGCCTGAGAAGCAGTGAGGACCCCATGAAGCTGAGGGAGAGGCCGATCCCCCGATAAGACGATTAGGTAATGACTGCTGGTATGGAGTCAATATTGGGCTTCAGGTTAACGAGGAAAGCTGGGTAGAGTGAGAATCGTAATGAATGGACCTGAAAAAGGAACTCAACTCAGGCTTGATAAAGGAATTTTTCAGTAAAGTTAAAGTGGATAGCTGTCCTTTTACTTGTTTAGAATCCATTCCCCAGACTTCGGGACAGCATCTCAAGCTTGTTTTTGAGAACCTCCCTTCTCCACTTGCATTCTATGGGGTGGTGGTGACAGGCTGATCAACCCCAACCCCTTGCCCCCACCCCAATCCCACAGCTCCTGGGTTCAAGTTCTAGCTCCACCATAGATCAGATATGTAACCAACCCTGGGTTAGTCGTAAAGTGTCAGTTAGCTCATCTGACAGAGGCTGTTAGCCTGGGGGTTAGGCAGGGAGGATCCAGTGAGACATACTTCATAGGCACTCTGCACATCACACAATTCAGTTCTAGGTAGAGCTGGGCTGTTCTTTTCTCATATATGAGTCCTCCAGTAAGAGGGACCAGGAAAGGTAAGTATGAATAACTGTTTGGAGCTCGAGGAAGTTAAAGGACTGACATGAGAGCACAAGGCCACTAAGGAGAGGACCTATGACTTAAGTCCTGTGAACTGAGATCCTTGTAGTATGTGGGAACACTATACCACTTCACCCCATTGAGGTAAACCCTCTATGTTACTTGAGAGAATGAAAACAACACTAAAAAGAGAATTTTCTACCTAAAAAACCATTGCTTCTTGCTTATTTCAACCCAGTAGGATTGGTGGTATCTTTTGTAGATTTTCACCTTGGATATGGAGCAGCCCAAAGATTTATTTCAAGAGCTTTCCCTCTGATGCACACAGGAATCTAACACACACATTCCAGTAAGAGGAGAGGGAAAAGAGAAGAAGCTGGCACTGGTGCTGGGTGCATGCCAAGCTTCGTGGCACCCTCCTCATATAACCCTGCTATTTCATGTACAGGCAGTGCAAGACACAGCAAGGAGCCAAGCAGAGTCAATAATATTTACTTTGCAGAAACATCTGTTGCTAGAAAAGCAGAATGCTGGCCAGAGTGGAGGGAAGTCGTAACTGCCGGCATCTGGGGAGGCCAAGTATCTGCTTTCCAGAGTAGGTAGGGCTGTGCTTCTCTGAGTGAGGGGACCAGATGGCTAAGAAATATGGAAGCAGCTAGAAGTTTGGGCCTTGAGAGACTGCTCCAAAAGCTACCTGCTCACTCAGGGACTAGAGGAAAGTGCCCTTCTTTTCTTGGAGATGCCAGCGGATACTAATCACCGGATTTAAGAAAATTTAACCCAAATAGATTCAACTTTCACTAACACAGAAGGTTTACCATAATTTTTTTAAAATTAGAATCTACCTTAATTTTATACAAGTTGCACCAGTAATACCACAAGTCATTTCCTTTTTCTCCTTGGGTAAAACTTAACATACATGTGCACACACAAACATGGACTCAGGTAACCTTACAACTGTATTTTCAGTGTATTTCTATTGCCTCTGCGACCTCCAAAGTCACCAAAATTGTGTATTAACTACCCTGAAATGTTTTGCTGCTCAGTCACATCTTTCTCTTTGGACTTAGAAAGTGATTACAGTTCCGGGAGGCCAAGGCGGGTGGATCACGAGGTCAGAAGTTCGACACCAGTCTGGCCAACACAGTGAAACCACATCTCTACTAAAAACTAAAAATACAAAAATAAAACAACAACAACAACCTGGGTGTGGTGGTGTGCACCTGTAATCCCAGCTACTTGGGCAGGCTGAGGCAGGAGAATCGCATGAACCTGGGAGGCATGGGAGGCAGAGGTTGCAGTGAGCCAAGGTTGCACCACTGCACTCCAGCCCAGGTGACAGTGTGAGACTCCGTCTCAAAAAAAAAAAAAAAAAGAAAGAAAGAAAGTGATTACAGTTCAGAAAGGCCATCACTGAGGTTAGAACTTGTAGCAGGATTGGCCTTGTGGCTGCCTAAAGCACAAGAATACCAAAGTCCCCGGACCTTGTTAATCTCTCCCTTTCCTGGACGCCAATTACTCTCTGTGCCTCATCACCTTGTATTTGGAATAATTCTGGAACTATTCATGAATGGCTTCATGTCACAAAGCACAAAGAGTGCCTCGGACAGGGCTGGACACAGTGTCCCCCAAAACCTGTTGTACTGATGTGAGTGGGCAAGGAAACACAAGCCGGCTTACAGGTGGAACACCTGAGAGTCCCCAGAGAGGACCCGTGACAGAGAGCTGAGACATGGACAAGAGCCCCAGAGAGACTTCAGGTTTAGCTCACACCCCCATTCCTAGGTCAAACTCAACACACTCAAAACCAAACTCTCTCTACTCAAACACCCTCTGCCACCCTCTCCCCAGAGAGCCACCCGAGGGCCTCTTCCTCATCCCCAGTGTGATGAAGGGCACCACCGTTCACCCTGCCACACAAGTCACCAGTGCATGTCATCCTCTCACACGTCAGGCTCCTTCATATGCCATGTCCATTCCCAAGTCTGTCCATGTTGTCTCCTAAGCACATCTCAATTCTGCCCACTCCTTCCCATCACTATCAGCAAGCCCTAAACAAAACACTCCATTTGCCTAGATAACTGCAACTGCCTCCTCTCTGGCCTCCCCACATCCACTTTTGTCCGTCAAATCACTTCTCCACCCAATTAATGTCAACACCAGCAATGAGCCCTGTGATGGCTTCCCAGAGCTCTGGAGGTGAAGACAAAAGTCCCTCCCAAGACCTGAGAGGCCCTGCAGGGTCTGGCCTCCCCATACCCCTCTCTGGGCTCCAGCTGCTCCGGCCTCTGCCAGTTCCTGGGGCATGCCCAACTCCTACCTGCCACTACATGCCTGCAGTCCTTGGCCCAAAAGTTCTTTCCTTCAGGAAGCCTTCCCTGACTTATCTAATCAGGCTGAACCCAACCCTATTTCTCACTCTCTGAGTACTATACATCTTTTCTTCAGAGCAATTTTATATTTGTTCAGGTAATTCTTCTCTTCAAGTAATGCCTCCCCTCGTTCTATAAGGACGAGGATCATATCCCTTCATGCTCACCACTCTATCCCCAAAGTCCAACACTCTACCGTTTGACTGAGAGCAGGTGTTGCGGAAAGAACAGAGAGAGAGGAAATTGGGCACTCCACGAGTCCATTAGCTTCCATCAAAGGTGAACCTCCCGACTCCATGTTTGACAAGTGAAAAAAAAGCAGGTAAGTTAGGACAAACTCTCCAACTTACGTAAGTCTGGCTGGAGCCTGATAGATACACGGGAATGTGCTTCCGATTAGCGTATGACCACCTGCCTTCCTTTAAGGAAGAGTACCACAGAGCTGGAGGGAGAGCCACCACCAGCAGGAGCATAAAGTAAAACCTCATCTATACCAAGGAAGCTGGAGAAATGAGCTACACACAATCCAAATGCTGGCCACAACCAACTGTCCTCTCTTAGCCCCAGCACAAGCCCCAGGTTGCACTTAAAACAGTTTAAGGAAGAGTCCCCAAAGATCCCTCTTTCCCCTCTCCCCATATCTGGGAAGACTGAGAACATATCCAATCAGAAACTGTGCTTGGAGAGAGGCACTTCCCACGACTCCCCATTTCCCCAAGTCTGTATGTAGCATTTAACCTAGTTCGATGTGCTTCACTATAAGAAAAGCAAGTGATAGTCCCTTGTAAATACCATTCTACAGCCCAGACTCCTGGCATTGTACTAGCAAAAACGAACAAAACACATATACACACACACGCACACACACACCCTGTGCAAATCTTAGAATGAAACAAAATTCTTCGTAACATTTTTCTTGTTTCCGTGACATGCAGTCTTATCTGTGGCCACTAGGTGGCAATCAACTATATCAAACACCTTGACCAAGCAGCTAATTTAAACAACAGCTAAGACTCAAGGAGAAATGACAGGGCCAGCCTTAAAGGCAGTGCTGAAGACAGATCCTGCCCTTCTGAGGAACAAATAACCACCTAGAAATGTCCAGTGGACACTCAGCAACTGAAAAAGGAGCCCTGGCTTCCACTTGGGAAGAAGTGCTCTAACACATGCAGAGGGCCTGTGCTCTCATACAGCAAGTCAAGCCTGAAACATGGAGTGGGAGGGGTACAGGGATGAAGTCACCACCACAGTGTCTCTCACGTTCTTTCCGCTCTAGCTGGAGCAGATTCAGAAAACCTCTCATCTCACCCAGGCAGATGATGTGCCCACCGACCACATCAGCCACGGTACATCACATAACGTGCATTCTGATCATACATCTGCGTGCTTTTCCTGAGGCCATTTCCCTAAAACAGCATTTCCTAAATGAGGCCATCACCAGCACTGATTCTGGAAAATTTGTTTTTCCAACCAGAGCACTAAGGCTAATGAAATTTTCAGAGTTGATTTTTAAAATGAAATCAAGTAGATTAGAGAAGTGTTCCTCTTTCCAAAATGAGGTTTCTAATTCTATTTAGATGAAACACCTCTTAAAAATAATTTGGGCTACCCAAACTCACCTTAATCTATATCCAAATAACTATGAATATATTGTATACATTAACTTACTGAGTACTTACTATATAACATGTACCTACCAAGTACTTTAAATCCCTCCATCCTCACAACCATTCTGTCAAGTACATATTATTACCTCCATTTTGCAGATGGGGAAACTGAGGCTCAGAGAGGTTAAATAACGTACCCAAGATCATGCAGGGAATGAGCAGTAACATAAGAAACTTGGTCTCTCTGACTCCAAAACTCTTAACTACTACACTATATTGCCTAATTTACTCAAATATTTGAGAATCTGGTATCAATGTATCCAAAAAAATGAAAAGACGGTGTGTATACATTCCATACCTTAAGGGGAATATAATTTTTAGAACGGCCTAATCTGTGTGTACAAAACTACAACATAGACTGTGCTAGGGCAATCAGAGAGTAGACAAAAAATGGCTACAGAAGTGGAAGTGGGATATTATTCCAGTTAGGGCCATTGGGGCTTCCAAAAAAAAAAGAACAAGGAGTAGCATTTGAGCTGAACCTTAAAGTTCACTCCTATTTGAATATGTAGAAAAGGGAAGCAGTTCAAGGCAGGGAAGCAGTCTGGGGCTTCCAAAAACAAAAAAAAGGAAGAACAGGGAGTAGCATTTGAGCTGAACCTTAAAGTTCACTCCTATCTGGATATGTAGAAAACGGAAGCGGTACAAGGCAGGGAAGCAGTCATGGGAAGATGCTGTAGAAGTGGAAGCATGGAGCAAGGAGATGTGAAATGCAGAACCTACCCAGAAAAAGCAGCAAGTTTAGATAGACAGGAGGTCAGAGTAGGAAGACCGGTTAGAATCAAACCATGGAAGGACCTGAATGTCAAGCTAAGGAATTTGAACTTACTCCCTTAAAGAAATGGGAACGGGGCCGGCCGCGGTGGCTCACGCCTGTAATCCCAACACTTTGGGAGGCCAAGGCGGGCGGATCACAAGGTCAGGAGATTGAGACCACCCTGGCTAACATGGTGAAACCCCGTCTCTACTAAAAACTTTTTTAAAAAATTAGTTGGGCGTGGTGATGGGCACCTGTAGTCCCAGCTACTTGGGAGGCTAAGGCAGAAGAATGGCATGAATCTGGGAGGTGGAGCTTGCAGTAAGCCCAGATTGCGCCACTGCACTCCAGCCCGGGCCACAGAGCGAGACTTCGTCTCAAAAAAAAAAAAAAAAGAAAGAAAAGAAATGGGAAATGGATTGTTATACAGAGGAGCAACAAGATCAATTAAACAACAATTAAGCCTTTTACTAAGGAGCTGGCCCAGAACTTCGTTGGAGACACCTTCTGTAACTCCTCCAGCACGCTTCACTATGAGAATGTGCAACCACAGCCAAGGGGCATTCTCCCTGTAGGATAACTAAATGACAGGCAACACCTCTCAACTTGGACATTTGTGCACAGACCATTGGTCAGTCAGGAGATAAGGAAAGAGTTATAAGGGATTCAAAACAAAACTGCTCCATGCTGAAAACTCCAAGTTCAGGGCCCACTATGAATTATCCATAGCATCATTTTGAATTATACATAACTATATGCAAATAATGTATACAAATACATATATATTTCCAAAGTGCTGTATTGGCTTTTCCTCATAAGAACATTGAAAGTTAAGTGAAAGCACTTGACCTTTTCTGGATGAAGAAATTAAGGACTGGCTTAATGACAGTGCAAGTCACATAGTAGACCCTTAATAAACATTTGCTGGATCAATGACCACTGTGTCAAGTGAGTTAGTCAGCACTGGACCTCCGATGAAAACTCAGCCCCTAAAGGGCCCAGCCCCAGCTCAGCCCTGGCACAGAGAATTGAGGTACTGTATTTAGAAGAACTGCATTCACATGCTGCCCCAAGATATGATAAGGCAGCAGAAGGTCACCACAGGAAAAACTCCCTCCAGGAAGACTGTGGACATTTGCTTAATGAAAACAAAGAAACCCATTTTGAGAGGGACTAATCAAGTGACAGAACAAAAAAGAGAGGGTAATTCCAGGCAGCTCAAGTACAAATTCACACACACACACACGGGGCAAGGGGAAGGTAATTCAGAGGTGTATGACGCGCATTGGCTGCACAAACATCAGCTTAAATCCCTGGTCTCTCACTTCCTCACTGTGTGGCCTTTGGCAAATTACCCAACCTTTCCAAGCATGTATGTAACTATGAGGATAGTATGTACCTTGCAGGGCTGTTGTGGGAATTCAAAATAGGAAAGAAACGTGTTCCGGAAGAGCAGACGACAGGGATGCCCTCAGCCCTGCCTTGCTTTCCTTCCCACAGCAGAGGTGGAGTGGAAGTTTACCAGCAGGTTGGAGAAAGGAGAATCAACCAAAGGAGAATCTTAATTAGCATAAGAATTAAGCAATTTTTGCCTCATCAAGTCACCAGATCAACCCCATTCTTGTGAACTACTAAAAACACACCTGAGTTCCTAAGGGTTTTCTTCAGTGCTCAGAAAACCCCTGATGCTTCTACAAATTTACAATTTCCTTTCACCCCTGGCAGATGAAAGGCAAGGCAAAACCCCGATGGACTAAGTAACACCATTTTTTAACTAAATGAACTCAAAGCAGTATGGGTTTCTTTTTGAGAAGTTTATTAAGCTCAAGCCGTGCCTTTTAAATGCACTGGGGAAACAGTGCTATCATCAAATCCTTTCTGTCCGCTGCCTGGAGAGGCAGGCCAGCCCCAGATGAAACAGATAAAAGAATGAGCGTGCTAAGACGACATTTAAGATACAAGAGACTGACAGCGTTCACAGGCCTGAAGTACTGGGCTTCCTCAGAAGGCGGAACTTGAGCTGGGCCCCTAAGGTAGGCACGGTTCTAGAATGGAGAGGGGGTGGTGAATTAAGAGGAGACCACACAAGTCAGGCCCACTCACTGGGTCGGACTAGGGCTGGAAAAACCAGTAGGGGGCAGTAGGTGGAGACAGAGGCCTAAGAATGGTGGGGAGGGGCGGGTGGAGCAGGGATTCCTCTCTCAACACCTCAGCAGTTCTGTTCTGCTCAACACCAAGCAGGTGCGCAGATGGGCAGCAGTGGGGCTAGGAGGGTTGATACTGGCTTGAGCCTCAAGACTTAGATTTTGTTTCTGGAATGCCTTTTCCCCTGCAGCAGAGACAATACTCACGCTTTAAGGTGTACCCAATCACCCAGGACCCTGTCAAAATGCCCATGTGATCCAGCAGGCCTGGGAGTCTACAGTTCTAATTCCCAGGTGAAGCCAATGTTGCTGATCCAGGCACCACACCCTCCAAGGCAAGGGTTTGGACTCCCACTGAAGACCCTGAGAATGAAGATCACATCTTCTTTATCCTCCTGGCATGTGCCTGAAACATACGGGACCTCAATATATATTGGAGGAATGAATGAATAAATTCCTTGAGAGAATTTAAGCTGATGCAGACAGAATAGAAAAGAACCTAGAAAAAGAACCAGAAATGGCCTGTCTCCTTGTGCAGCCACCAACTATACATGTGAACCTAGGGAAAGTCACGTGACACACTCGGCCTTTAAGAACTCACTTGAGGCCGGGCGCGGTGGCTCACACCTGTAATCCCAGCACTTTGGGAGGCCGAGACAGGAGGATCACGAGGTCAGGAGTTCAAGACCAGCCTGGCCAACACGGTGAAACCCCATCTCTATTAAAAATACAAAACTTAGCTGGGCGTGGTGGTGGGTGCCTGTAATCCCAGCTACTTGGGAGGCTGAGGCAGGAGAATCGCTTGAACCTGGGAGGTGGGGCTTGCAGTGAGCCGAGATCGTGCCATTGCACTCCAGCCTGGGTGGCAGAGCGAGACCCCGTCTCAAAAAGAAAAAAATACCTCACTTGAAAATCAAGCATCCAACCCCTTTCTCTAGCTCTAAGATCCCTCCCAAAGTATCTTTCATGTGCCTTTTAGTTTTTTTAATATATACTGGATATTCCTACAGCAAGGCACACCTCTATGTCATTCTCAAAGAGCAGTTTCCAAAAATCCAATTGAGAGAACACAGACTCTGTTAGTCTCAGCAAATAACCATAGCAACTAATACCCCCCAAATGAAATGATGTCTTCACAATGATGTGCTGGCTCAATTAGATTAAGAGGGTGACGTGTACCATCTGAAAATTTATGGTCGTAAACTTACAGTGAAAGCCAGACTTTCTTGGAAGAGGTTTATAAGTAAAAGAAAGGCCTTGCCAATAAATGGAATTCAGGACAAAGAGCCAGAGAAGTCAAGCAGATGAGGAAATTGGGCAGGACTGCTCTGCCTGTCCAGGTTCACACAGGCAGGGCCCAAGCACCCAGACAGAACCCAGAATTTGGTTAAACAGCTACAAATCTGAGTACCACCACTTCTACCAGGGAGTTATCAAAAGACTGCCATTTTATTCTCGTTCTATGCCTTTCTTCATGCATATTACAAAAGGAAAATACTGCTAGCTCAGAAAAGTCTGCAGAAATATTTACCAAAATAATTGTAAAACTTTTAAATGAAAAAGAGGATAATTGCAAAATAACAAATTAAGGCTGATAATACATTTCCAGCCACATTCATTTCTCCACAGGTCATCACAGGATGCAAATTTTTCTGTTCCAAGGTTTTCTGACTGGAGTTAGAACTGTGAATGGAAAACTCAACATCTATAAGTTGTACAACTGTCTTTCCACACCCTTAGGCCTGCCTCTTCCAGGGTCTGTGCAATCACATGTGCCCTGAACAAATATGGAAGAACCTCACTTGAAAAGCAGGAAAAGAGAAGCCAAGGCCTGTCACCTCCCTGTAATCCCTGAGCTTTCTCACTTTCTCTAGCAAAGAACAAAAAGAAAAAAAGGAACAACAAACAAGCCAACCCATAACTAAGCCCAAAGAAGCAGGGTTTCACTAGCATTCAACAGTTGTGAACTCAGAAAGTCACAGACGGCAGAGATACACAAGGATCAGAAACCCCTGCACTGTTTCTATCAACAGCGAATTTGAGGATAATCAAGGAAAAAACAAGGCATGGTGAGTAAATCGAGGCCTTCATCCAGCCAAATAAGCTTAGATTTGTGGTTAACAGACTCCCAGGGTTCAAAATCCCATCTCACACACTTACAAGGTACTCAATTTCCACCCCTGTGAAAAGGTACTAAAGGGAAACCTGCCTCCTGAGGTTCCTGGGAGAAGACAGATGATGCATTGAAGTGCTTAGCACAGGGCCTGGCCGGCAGCAAACACTCAATAAACCACAGGTATTGGAATCATTTACATATATATTTAATAAATAACATGCCCGGCTGAATTGCTTCTGCGTAAAAATGAATGAACAATGAAGCCACCCGGCCCCCACCACTTTGACTTCCTCTCGCCCTCGTTCTCACCGTCAGTCCATGCAGCATAATTAGGATCAAAACTGAATCCACCTGATGCCTGGATACAGCTCAGAGACTCCTTGCCACTAATACCACAGGAAGCAAGGTAGCAACTCCTAAGCATCAGAATAAATTCAATTAAAAAGCAAAACTCCATTCGTCTCCCCCTGGATTAAATTAATGTTTCTGGAAGAAAAAAAAAAAGTACCTAGCCATTCTGAACAAATAACATTCCCAGAAATTGGTTCCACTTCCTTTTATCCCCTCTTTAATTAGTCACTTTTCTGCTATACCTCAGGGGAGGCTGTGTTCCAGGCACCAAGAACAGTAGTCCAACTGGGCAAACACTTACCCTCCTCATAGATGCCCACAAAATCCCCAGGCTCCCCACCTCCCCACTCTTCACTGTCTCCTCTCCAGCCTGGATCCCAGTCCAGGCAAGAACTCATGCTCCAGCAAGGAGTACCCCTTGCCACTGCAGACCACCACAGAATGTGAGAGGCCAAAGATGAGTGGTTCTCAAAACATGTCTGAACACCACTTGCAACAGGCTCTTCCAGGGAGCCCACCCTCAATCAAAATCTCTAGGGCTGTGGCACAGGAGCCTGGGCTTCCCAGGCAGTTCTTATGCATGCTGAAGTTTGACAGCTGATATCACCTAAGCCTTCAGAACATCTAGTACTAAGTACCAGTAATGGAACCCCTCCAGATGACAAAGGTGGAGCTCCACAGAGAAGCTGGATCTTCTAAATCATGACAGCAGGTTTACAAATGTTCCCAAAGCAGGCAATTAATGCTCGTGGTAGAAGAAAGTTAGGTGACAGCAGGGGTGGGAGGAAGAAACACCCTAATTCAATTTAAAAATCACAAATTCCGAAGCCTGAGTCTTCCTCAAAACATGTTCTCAATCATGTCTCCTTATTCTGAAGCCTACACAACTGACTGGGAACACATCTCTGTTTTGTAGAAACCCAGCTCATGGCACCGGGAGCTGATGAATGGCCCTGGTGCCGACTGCCCAGAAACCAATCCGGAAACCAGGCTTCCCACAGAAGGGGCAGCTGGAGAGCCAAGCACTCTTGGACTACAGTCCGAGGCTGGGTCTGCCAATACAGGCTCTGCCCAGCTAATCTTCTCTGAGCCTGCAAATATTAAACCTGACACACAGACTCAAGTGAATCCAGAAAACAGGCTCACAGGGCAGCTGAAAATTGGGAGTGCCTGAGGTATAGGCATGGCAGCTTCATGGGCATTCAACCAGTACAGACGCACGGGGTCCCGTGCTCAGAAGGGCCTGCTTGGCTTACAGCTCTGCTGTAGCTGTCTTGAAATTTTTAATAACTTTATCTTTGAACTTGTGTTTTGCAAGTGAGATCCGATGGGACAGTGGAGCATATATGTGCGTAGAGAAGACAGGTACAACCTGGATGTCATACAGGCCCACTGGGGCTCCTTGTGGCCCCAGTGCACAGAATTCTGGTGGACCCACCATTTATGGGAGCTCAGTGAGACTCAAAGCAAGAGAAAGGTAATTGTCTTATATCTACAACTGAGTCAGGGGCAACACTGACAGCCCTGAGGGGTTACACCTACGATTTCAACCAGAACTTGCCAGACGCAAGAAGACAATAGCATCCAAAGAAACATGAACGGCCCAAGAACCCTATCACAGCCTTCTTCCTCATATTACCTCCCTGGATAAGCCAATCACTGACACTGACCATGGTAACCTAGGACAGGGACAGACTGGGCAACCCATAGCTCCTTTCCTTTCAGGCCCTCCTCATACATCGTAAGCCAAAGGTGGAGCACATCGGGAAAATGTGCATGCATCAAGAAGAAAACTGAAAGCTGATTTTGTGCAACATTTCCACTGTTCTTGGAAGAATGAAATAAATGCATATGAGCTATGAAATACAGATTGTATAACTCTAGTGATTCTACATATAAGTCAGATGATCTTATAGAAAATTGGCATTGTACAGTATAAAGATGAACAGAAGAGTTCATACTAATAATTTAAATTTTTAATTCTTCCTTTTTAGAAGAACATGGGCAGATTAAAAATACCACCACACGTCAAGAAAGAAACCAGGAAAGAAAGAAAGCAGATTTCTATTTTAATGCTTTTAACAGTACTTATGTCTGCTTTTTGAACAAGGAGCCCCACAGATTAAATACCCAGTCCTGGGCACAGGAATACCCTGGGATTGCTTTTCAACCTCAATTAGCTCTCCTCTCCTCCAACTGGTACGCTGAGAAAGACCTGAGTCCATGCCACCATCATCTCTGGCCTGGACTCCTAATTGGCCTCCCCACTTCCCTCCTGATGCTTTCCAGTCCATTTGTCACTTAACTGCCCAGAACAAGCTATTCAAAAGGCAGACCTGATCTTGTTGATGGTCCCTTCCATACCCTCCCTGATTATAACTCTTCCCATTCCCCTCAAAATAAATCCAACCAAGGCCTACAAAACCTGCCTCGTCTGCACACCCCACTGGCCTTGCCCTCACTCTATACCCAGCCCCACTGGCCAACTTGCACCTCAAAGGTGCCACAATCCAGCCGGCCACAAAGCATGGTGCTTGTCCTGTCCCCTCTTCCTGAAACACTCCCCTGTCTCCCCTCCTAGTTACTGCCCTTTAGCCCATGAGATTCTGCTTGAAGGGTCACTACCTCAGGGAAGCAGCCTCCTCGTATGCCCTATCCACCCGAGGGGTACACTCTCATACCTCCCCAGAATTCCCTTTCCCATCCTTTCAATTGGTAATCTCCTTTGATTTTGGTGACTGTTTAATGTGAACAGCTCCGATGACATAAACCCCAGGCAGGCAGTAGCCGTGACTGTCTTGTTCATAAAAGGATAGTCATCCACAATTCTAGCAAGCCAGAAGCCCCCAATAATGTTTCTAAATAAATAAATAAATAAGCAAGCAAATAAGAACATAACCTTTTTTAAGTCTGGTCAGAAGAATGATAAACCTTGCAATCCCCTTTTTATAAAAAGGGAAAGCTAAGTCTCAGAAACGCAGACAAAACAGCCATCCCATTACTCCTTCAGGACACACCAAACAATCAGAACACCATTTCCTAGGCTTAGTCTTGAAGCCATAAAACACCCATTTCCATTCCCCACTCACTTTCTTCCTTAGCCAACAAGATGCCTATCATGTTTTCAAGGTACTGCTGATATTATTTTAAAACCACTTTCCCTCTAGGCAAATGATACAAGAAGAATTTGCATGTGTGTATCTAAACAGCATATCTAGGCCAGAGTTTGTTTGTTTGTTTGTTTGTTTGTTTTTGAGATGGAGTCTCTCTAGGCCAGAATTTTAAATAAATAAACTAGTGACAAACCATACCAATTAACATCAGGTCAATACAAAAACCATCCTTTCTAATACATCAGGTATCACTTGAGGGAAGGCGTACCTGTAACCACACACACTCACACTCTCACACACACACACACACAAACACACACTCTCTCTCTCTCATACTCTCTCTCTCTCATACTCTCTCTCTCTTTCCCTCTCCCTCTCTCTCTGAGGACGTGTTTCTTGAATTGGCCTTTGAATTTCACCTGAGTCCAACTGCCCCCCGACTTACGGGATCAGAAATTCTGGAAAATACATCTGGAAATATGCCTTTTTAAAATAAACTCTCCAGATGATTCCTATGCACAGTAAGTTTAAAAACCACTGTTACAGAAAGACACTGCAGGTAATATTTTAATACCAGAGAAATGGAATAAACTAATAGTACTAAACCTGAGAAAGCAGAGAAACAAGAAAGAAAAGGAAAGCGATGTCCTGAGGACCCGGAAAGTCCCTGGCAATGCACCTCCAAGAAGGCAGCAGGAAACTGTTCCCAGAGGAGAGAAGAACTGTGGAAAAACCCTAAGCCATTGTTTGCTAGGGTCATTAATTATTTTAGCTATTTATTCATGGACACTTCCTCCTATCTCAAGGTGCTCCTAGGACAGTCAGAAAGAAACCCTGACATGCTTCCCTTGCTACAGGAGGGATGAGGTGACCCTGAGCCAGGGGCATGCATGAGCAGGGCCACCTCTCTCAGTCACACAGCTTCTCTTGGGCACCTGAGAAGAATGCAGTACCCAGGAGCCCTCACCAGAGACAGGAATCCTAGCAGCTGCTGGTCCACCCTCCCCCGAGCAGCCTCACTGCCCCCGCCCCCATCAACCCAAGAACCTTGAAGAATGAAAAGACTTGGAGGAAGCCTCCTAGCACAGGTCCTACCACTTCAATATCCCCTCCTGTAGTGGACAGTACCCTCAAAATTGATGTCTACCCAGAACCTCAGAACGTGACCTTATTTGGAAACGGGGTCTCTGTAGATGTGCCTAGTTAAAATGAGGTCATATAGGATTAGGATAGGTCCTAAATCCAGTGACTGGTGTCCTTGTAAGAAGAGGTGAGAACACACACACACACCCGGGGAAGAAGGCCCTGTGAAGATGGAGGGAGAAACTGAAGTGGCACGGCTACATGCCAAGGAACACCAAGGGAGGCCAGGAAGAGACTGGGAATGATTCTTCCCTAGAGCCTTCCAAAAGAATACGGCCCTGTTGACACTCCGATTTTGGATTTCTGGCCTCCAGAACTATGAGAAAACACATTTCTGTTGTTTTATGCCACCAAGTTCATGGTACCGTTGTCCCTCGGGATCCATGGGGATTAGTTCCAGGACACCCCACAGATACCAAAATCCATGGATGCTCAAGTCTCTGATATAAAATGGCATAGTATTTGCACATAACACACTACACACATCCTTCTGTATACCGTAAATCATCTCTAGATTACTTACAATACCTAATACAATGTAAATGCTATGTAAATTGTTGTTATACTGTATTGCTTAGAGAGTAGAAAAAAGAAAAAAGTCTGTACACGTTCAGTACTGATGCAGTAAATATTCTCCATCCGCAGTTGACTGAACTCATGGATGCAGAACCCACAGATATAGAGGCCTGGCTGTAATTTGTGATGTCAGCCCAAAGAGGCTAATACACCTCCTTCCTTAGGAAGCCTGGGCCTTAAAGTCATATTGTTACCAAAACCTAGGGGTTCTAGGGGTTCTGCCACAACGAAAAAAGGAAGCCTTGCTCTTCCGACACTGTAGGTGGTCTGTTCAGCCTCACTTAAGAGTCACCCTCCCACTGGCCAAACAGCGATCTTCCAAAATATGTGTCCTCAGATTGGCACCCTCATACGTCCTCCCTGGCCCGAAAGGCCTCTCCCACCCTAACCAACACAACCAACCGACCACCATCTGGCCCTCCAGGAACCCCTTTCAAGGTGTGGCTTCACACACATGGCCCAGGCTGGCCCCAACTGTGTGTCCACAGCTCCTGGGTTTCTCCCAACACTTATCATGCTTGCTCAGTGTGGACAGCTCCAAGAAGACAGGGACCAGGTCAGTCCTGTACACCACCCACAGCCCAGTGCTCACTTCAGCTTTGTCCACCTCCTCTGTAAACATTTAGTAGAAAAACAGCTTCACAAACACAAATATGCTCTCTCTCTCTTCCCAACCCTGCCCTTTCTTTCTGTAATGGGGGTTTAAAAGGCTGTTTTGCCAGTCTTTCTCCACCACTGAGAGCATTTATGTTCTAAAATGGTGACTTCACTCTTGCCAAAATGCATACCACACATCACTGCAAGGTTGTATCATTTTTAATTATTATTTTTGTGATCCTTCTTTTATCTAGTGCCTTAAGAGAGGCATTTCTCTGAGGGACCCAGAGCTGACTCTAAACACTTCACTGTCATATATGATGGGAGGCAGGAGGAGGATACCACAAGCTGAAGAAGAAAAAAAAGGGACTGGCGGTGGAGGGGGTCCTTTGAACAGCACATCCAATTAAAGCCCCCTTCCATGGCAGCCTAGAGTAGAGAAACAGTTTGCAATAAAACAAAAATACAGAGCCCCAACATTAAGATTTAACCTCCTACAAAGCAGCTGGGTCTCAGAATGACAGCGGTCTCACAATGCCCCGACATGCCTCATCTTTGGGCCTGGCTTAAGCCATGTTAGATTCCCTGCATTTCCAGGGTCTACTTGGTCTCATATCAGTAATGAAGTTAAAGTAATTCAGATCCTAGGAGACCTTTCTTCCCTTTCATTTTCCTTTGCTGAAGGTAAGAATAACTTCTAATCTCCAAGAACAACTCAAGTTTCCTTTGCTTCCAACTCAGGCCCAACAGTGTCATATATTTATTCTGGCAATAGGCTCACCCATTCATCCTTTAACTCTTCATTGAGCACCTCCTATTTCGGGGACTGTGGGAGGCATGGAGAATAAGACACTGAACAAAGCTGGCATAGTCCTTTTGTCCCCCAAACCTACAACCTAGTGGAGACAGACACTCAACAAATACATACTATAAACACTGAAAATTTCAGTGGCAAGAATGTAAAACTGCAGATGCAAGCTAGAAAGGAATATGGTGGAGAGGAACAAAGCAGATTCCCATTACCTTCCTTATGAGGCTGGGAGCCATATTCAAAGCCAAGGTGGAAGTGGTTTATCAGCAACAGAGAGATAAAACACTTGAGAGACAGGCATTAAGAATTCTCCCAATATTGTGGGGGTGGCTTCGTGAATGTATACAGGTAACAAAGTTTATCTAATTGTGCAATTAAACACACGCAGTTTTTCTGTGTGACAAGCTTTTAAAAACATAATAATTTCCCCAATATTTTGCTACTCATTTATGATCTCTCATGATCTCCAAGATGATGAAGGTTCTTGTAGTCATAAACTAACAAAAATGACTTCGCTACAGGAAACACACCACCCTGCCACATTGTTGTTCTTGGCCTGCTCACAGCTTCATTCGTTCCTTCAATAAGTAATTATTAAACATTTACTAAGGGCTAGTACTGTCCATTAGTGTTTCCCATTACACTACAAACAGAAACACGCATAACCCAACTCTCTGGAAGCTTGTAGCCTCCTGCCAGTGTAGACTCAAGTGGAAAAGGTAAGCACTGCCTACACGCTGAGAAGGACCTACAGCATCTGAGAACACGGAGTCAAGGCTACTCTGAAGGATTTTCAACATCATGATAGACAATGATCTTGAAAGCTTACTCTGTGCTAGCCCCCAAGTACTTTCAAAGATATTATTCATTCAACTCTCCCCAAATCCCTACGAGGTAGATACTATTGTTTAAATCCCTTTTACCAAAGGAAAAATTGCCACTAAGTGATAGAACCAAGGTGAAAACCCAGAAGCCTAACTCTAGAACCCTCAATATAAAATCTAAGCTAGGTTGGACATAGTGGCTCATGTCTATAATCCTAGCACTTTGGGAAGCCAAGGCAGGTGGATCACCTGAGGTCAGGAGTTTGAGACCAGCCTGGCCAACATGGTGAAACCTCATCTCTATTAAAAATACAAAAATTAGCTGGACATGGTGGCACATGCCTGTAGTGCCTGCTACTTGGGAGGCAGAGGTAGGGGGATCACTTGAGCCCAGGAGGCAGAGGTTGCAGTGAGCCAAGGCAGTGCCAGTGTACTCCAGCCTGGGCAACAGAACAAGACCCTGTCTCAAAAAAAAAAAAAAAAAATTAAATTAAAAAATAAAATCTAAGCTACCATAAAGATAAGTTCTCACCAACCACACCAGAAACCTGCTTCAGAGTCTAAGTAGTTCTTCTGGGCCAAACTGAGACTCAGCTTACACTGCTCTCCACTGAGTAGACTCTCTGGCCTCCCCCATCAGTACTTCCTCCACCTTTGGGGCTTGATGAAGGCAAGTTTGAGAAATAAGGGAGGTCAAAAGTTTCAAAGCAGCAGGTCTCTGCAAAAGAGAGACTCTGACATCTCCGTGCCAAAGGAGAGGCTCAATATCATGGTGCTTCAATGGGACATGCAGAGACAGCAGCTCGAATCCCTGACTGCAGGCTGAGCGACACACAAGGCTTCTACATGGTAAAATCTTATTTGTTCGTCTTTTAAAACATAAGTAAGTCACCAACTTACTGCTTGAGACCATGTTGTAATGATGACAGAGTTCCAAGGAAATGCAGACCTCCTCTGGATCAAAGAAGCTTCCCATTGTCTCCATCCAAGACACTCGACCAAATCATGGAAAATCAATCCAACTGCTGGCAGTCCACAGGCAGTAAGCAGCCAAAATGTAGCAACATGTGAGAATGCAAGTGAGATGTGGATAGAAATCCCTATTGTTAAAAGCCATAGGCATCCATATTAATAGCACGAATGCTATAATTAGTCATTTAGGGAAAAATAAAATAAATCTGCTCCAAGACAGTCTCCCTGAATGTTGTAAGAGTTAGAAAGATGGTTTTAAGATTGCTGATCCTGCCATGCTGACTTGCTTTCCCAAGAATGGCTTTGACCTTAGCCAGCTGTTGCACTAGTAAAGAGGAACCCAGCAATGCCTGTGAGGAGGGCCAATTCCATGTCCCCCAAGGACAATGAGGTCCCCTCAACAATACCCACTAACATATGTGAGCATCCCACAACACTGCAAAGGCTGAATGACTCCCACCTGAGACCTGTCCCTTCTAAACTACCTCTGACCACTCAGAGCCCCTGCGGCCCAAACCACCTCTCTGATGCTTTGCCCGCTGCTGCATACCTCACTCTTTCCTTTCTCGTTAACATTCCTCTGCACAGCATTACTTGCTTCTTCACCGAAAACCTATCCAACCCTCTAGCACAAGTGCTTATCATTATTTTATCCAGTTCTGGAAGGAGTGAGACTGTCAGCAAACCCAAACTATTGCTAGAGGACAGCTGAATTTCTATCTTCTGGTCAACATGAATCATCTTTCCAAGACTGGGGAGGGACCATGTGCCTATATAGAGTGAACCCTGGAAATACCCAGACTCCATGAATAACCTGGACCTCTGTATGACAAGTGTGAAATGAATAGGCAGAAATAAAGTCAACCTGGCAAAGATGAGATAGAAGAGAAGGCCATGCCGAAAGAGCACCAGGTGCACAAGACCATGTGGCTGGAGAAAACGCAGCAGCTAAAGGCCAGCACGTGGGAGAAAGGGCAGGGGTGGGGAGACCAGTGTAAAATGGGAGGGAGGGGGCCGCCACATAGGGCCTAAAGGATTATAACCAATTCTGCACAGCTGCCAGGGAGGCACCAGTTCCATCAGGGATCTGTAAATCGTTGGGAGTTACCTTCTGATTACAAGGTAAAACTCAGTTCTTGTGCATGAGCCTATGAAGGGCAAAATGCCAAGCTGTTCACAATAAAACAACTGAACTGAACTATTAAAATTACAATCTCAAGCATGGATATGGTAGAATAATGTTTGCCAACAAGCTAATGCCTGATGTTGTCTTAGCTAATGTCAAAAATGTATTTTCCGCTGTGCACAGCAGCTCACACCTGTAATCCCAACACTTTGGGAGGCCAAGGCAGGCGGGTCACCTGAGGTCAGGAGTTCGAGACCAGCCTGTCCAACATGGCGAAACCCGATCTCTACTAAAAATACAAAAATTAGCCGGGCATAGTGGCACACACCTGTAATCCCAGCTACTCAGGAGGCTGAGGCGGGAGAATCGCTTGAACCTGTGAGGCAGAGGTTGCAGTAAGCCAAGATCGTGCCACTGCACTCCAGCCTGGGCAACAGAGCTAGACTCTGTCTCAGGAAAAAAAAAAAAAAGTATTTCCCATGTGAACAAAACTACAAAATCCACTCATCTGTGAAACAATTAAGTTATTTCATCATTAAATCCATCCATCCTATTAAGTTATTTCATAATTAAGTTATTTCATCATCAAATCCATCCTGATTAATCTGTAAACTATTTGTCTCTCCAAATTGACACTACATATCAAGCTTATCCATTGCTCTAATGGTAGACATTTGCATAGTAGAAGCATTGGCTATACCAATGCTTCTCTTAAAATCCTTTCTCTTTAAAGTCCTTTCAGATCCATTGGCTATCCAGCTAATAGCTATTCCTTATTTGCTACATATGAGGCACAGGGCTCTGCACAATACACAATTAAAATGCATGCAGACTCAAGAAGTTAGCAGCCTAATGAGAATGGAGGGGGGTAGAAACATGACTAATAGAGGACCTACTATGTGTCTGACATTGACTTATACCACCTCCTTCAATCTTCCCAAGAGCCCAATCAGGAAGGCATCATTATACCCATTTAATGGAGAGACTGAGGCTCAGAGATATTAAGAAACTTTTCCACCTTATATAGCTAATAACTTCGCAAGTTTGTATGCAAGTATAGGTCTGACTCCTAAGTTTACTCTTAACAACTATACCATGCTTCAAAAATACAGAATGTTGTTTTTTTGTGTTGCTGTTGTTGTTGTTGTTTTTCATGCTGGTTGCAAGAAAAAGAAAAAGTAGTAAGTACCACAGAGAGAGAGATCATCTGTAATGAGAAATCAGTCAGAGTAGAAATTGCCCCCATTGAAAGGATGATGTTCCAGTAAGGAAGGAGTAGTTAAACTGGTCACTAAGGAATTGACCAAGGAGAGAGGGAGAATAAGCCCTATGGGAAGAGGGGACAATTTAAACAAAAGCACAGGGGCAAGATGCTGGGCTGCACACACTGGAAAAAGTAGGGCCAAAAGAAGGAGAGAGGCCACAGGCAGAGCGCGACAGGCGGGCGGAGCTCTACAGAGGCCTGGGGAACACAATGAGGGCATGAGGCTGCAGGAGGTAGCAGAGCAGAGCCCCAGTCTCCACAGCGGAAGGGAAGGAAAGATCCAAGTGAGGTGGCTCTGTCTGGGGCCTAATTTAGAGGTAGCCAGGGTATGAATCAGCAGTGCTGGCGTGGCGAGAAGAGTGTGTGCAGAAGAACACTCGTGGGGTTTGGGGACTAACTGGGTGAAACAAGTAATCACATGTGGGTCCAGAGGTTGTACCTGGATGATCGGGACAGCAACAGCATCTTTAACAGAAACAGGGAGCATGGGAAGTGAAGCAGGCTGGAGGAAAAAGGGCAGAAACATGGCAGGATTGAGGCACCAGCAACGCATACAGATTAGAGACACCAGCAGACATCAAGAAACTAAAGAACTGGAGAGGGGCTGGGGCTGCCAGAGAGAAGTCTAGGAATCATGCTCATGTGGGTGGTGGCAGGAGCCAGGGACTGGAGAGATTAGTGACAAAGAGAGGCAGACGTTCTGGTTGGGGGACGAAGAATGCAAGGGCAGGAACCTTGAGAAGACCCACAGGACAAAGAAGGTGAGCAAGGAAGGGATGTTCAGAAGGGGATGAAGCATAGAGAGCACACTGTCAATGGAGGAGGAGAGAATTTCAAGACAGAGAAGGAATGTTAGAAAAATCTCATGGCAGCTAATGTTTGAAAGCACGCATACCTTCTCAAGCACCATTCGTCTTTTTAAAAGAAAAGCCAAATGCAAATGGGAACGCTCTGGGAGGAGAGAGACAAGAAGTGTGCCGCCCCTGCTCTGAAGTCTTAGGTCTTTTTGGTGTCAGAACCTGTCTTACCCAAGGGTGAGAAAACAAGAGTCCACACCTACTTCACAATGAAAACCTACTGGAATTGCTTTAGGTAGTGAAAATCATCCTGAGATGGTTTCAATCTTTCAAATCATTTCTCAAAACTGCTGAAATTGACTCCCATCCCTTTATGCCTTTATAAAGTGTTGTTTGTGGCTCAGAGAAGAGGGTAATAAACACATCTGACAAAACATTAAGTTAGAGTTGGGAATGGTATCACCACAGAACCAATAAACAACATGGAAAAGACTTCCAGTAAATTTCAGATCATTACCTCCAGTTTAATACCAATTTAGTGCAAAGATAACTAATTGCTCCTGAGATCTCTAACACACCCATGTGTGTCCTCTGACCGTCATTACTTAGTAAGGACAAGAAACCAAGTAGGCAGGAAAGAAAGAGCTACCTGGCCCATAAATCGGATGCCCACTGGTTAATTCCCACAAGCCATGGCTAGGTTACATACAGTGAGGGAGCAGGCCCCTGTCTTAAGGAGCTTCCAATCTTGTAGCCTGCTACAGGAAAACCTAATGTATAAAAACCATGCAAAGAATCATATACAGAATTAGGGTACAGATGTTTAAAACTAATGCCATCCTTTGCCTCACTAAGGATTCATTACAGGCAAGATTTTTTCACACTGTGCTCACCTTGGCAGCTTCCACGCCATCTTCACAACTATGATGTGCACACAGCCTTTGTCTAACACATATGTTAGATGAAGTGAGGAGTGCCTGTGCTCAGCTGATGTGCCAAGGCTTGAGAACCACCTATGGTGAGAATCTGACCACAGAACACAAGGAAGAACCAGAAGGGAGTAAAGGAGGGAAATGGGATTGGGAAAACCACAGGGCCACACACGATATTTACTTCAAACAAGCTTTCGTTTGGTTCAAGGTTCTGTGGTCTTAAATTTAAAAGACCCCAGGGAGTGATGGCCACCCAGTCCTATAATCTCCTATTACCATAAGCAATGTTGACCAAACAGCTCAGAGAGTATCAGATTCACTGTCCAGATAAAAGCAAAACTAGTGTCTAGAGCAACTTACAGTTTAATACCAGGCGGGTGAGAGAGCTAGCCTTTTGCTTTCAATACAAATGAAAGAATTCCACATCTCACTGTGGGCAGGCAGAAATCAACTTCCCCAACTGAGGTTCAAAATTGCTTTCTCCCAGGTCACTCACCTTCACCAACTAAAGCTTGCCACCTCCAGACACTGCCATTCAATTGGATTAAACAACTGTGTGTGGAGCCCCTCCCAGGTGGTAGGCACTCCTCTAGCACAGAACTAACCCAGCCCAGCCCCTGCCCTCATGGGCTTACATACCCCCACCTGTGCTCTGAATCAGAGGATGCCTGAGCTCACACACAACCCAATTCTCAACCCTGAGTTTCTGCCCTGATGTTCACTCCACCAACAACGTTGCACTTCCCCCCCTCCAGGTGTCCAGATGGGCCAATCCTCCAAATGCCATCTCGTCCATGGAGTCTTCCCAGGCCCACACCAGTCCATCTGCAGCACTGCCCACCACCCACACAACACAGGTGCTGCTTCTTTCCCTTGAGCCTCTTCGTGGCACTCTATTTGTGCCACTTAATGGCCGTTAAGACATCACCATCCTTTGCTGTATTCGCTGTGTGACTTAAGCTGAGGCAGTTTCCCCAAGGCTCAGGTTCTGTGTAAGGAGATAACAGTACCTAATAATAGTAATTTTTAAAATAGCCACCTTTTATTGAGATCTTACCATGTATCAGAGAAATGCTGTGAAATTTACAAACATTGTCTCATTTGACTCTCCCATGAGACAGGCACTGTTATCCCCATTTCACAGATGAGAAAACAGAAGGTGACAGAGGCAGAGTGATTTGCCCAAGGTGCACAGACAGCAAGCAACAGAGCTGAGATTCTCACTTTGGCAGCCCCACAAGGGGCCCTTCATGAATCACCACCCGCTACCCCTCTTTTCACAGATCCCTTCTTCAGTTTCCTACCCACCTCATAAGGTTGTTCTGAGAAAAGACGTGAAAAGTCCTTAGCACACCGACTGGTTTTGGGTCTCACTGTCCCCCACGGTATCCTCCTTTAAGGGAGAGTTATTCACAGACATGTATGCTTTAAGCATACTAATCAATACATAATGAATTAATGAATGAAGAAAGAGAAAACAAGACTAAAGGACATCTGCCAAACTACTCAAATAAGATACCAAAGTGTCTTACAAGTGGTTACTCAGCATCCTATATATAGATCCTCACAGGACAGCACAAAATGTGAGTCTCTTTTGCTCCCAAATGTCTGTGAGCTGCAGTCTTCATTCTGAAGAATAAAGGGGAAGAGGCAGGGGTGGTCACAGCAGAGGAGTGAGCAGGAATGACACAGCACATCCTAGAAGCAGCAGGCCCAGTTCTGCAGCCCTCACTAAGACAAAATCCCCACCGAAGGGAAATCCCATCCAAATCCTATTTGCCAGAGAGGAGAAGAAGGTCAAACAGACTAATCCTCAGAAAGACCTGAAATTCTGGCTCACCTGGACCACACCAAAAGACATTCCCCTGGGAGCAAGAGACAGGCACAAAGGTGGCATGCCCCACCGTCCCGCCTATGCGCTGGTGACTCCTCCTCACCCGACACACGTACCTCAGCACCCCTCTGAGCTCAGACACAACTCCAGCCACGTGACCTTGGAAAGGTCTCAGGCCCGTGAGGTAATACCAGAACCACCCTCACACAGGTAACTGTGGCTCAATAGGTAATACACAAAGCCAGCGTCTGGCATATAACTCAACATGAGTCAGCTATAAATGTGAGCAGGCAATGGTGGTACAGAGACCCAAACGCTGCAGTACACTGCCCTCCCATGAAATCAATGCGTAGCTTTCACACATGGATACCTTAGGTAGCCAGTTTCGTTGTGGTGCACAAAATACTCCTCTTTGACCATAACAACAAAAAAATCAAAACACGGTTGGTCTCACAGGGGAAAAAAAGGCATGTGAGTGAAGTGGGCGTGAGGAAACAAGGAGAAAATGCAAGCAGGGAAATGGAAAAAAAGAAAAGGATGCAGCCTGACCAACTGCTGACAAGCCAGGAGCTGAGCTTGGGGAGGAAGCACAGGCAGGTCTCTGGGGGGACTCAGAGCTTAGTCTATCAAGAAGAAAGACGTGAGGGGTCAGTCCTGTCCCTGAAGCCATCCTGGTGAGGACCTGCCAGCCAGAAGACAGGGCCACCAGTTATCGGGACACCAGCCAGAGCTGACACTCAGCTGCTTTAGCTGATTTTAGTATTCAGAAACTGATACATGTCTGTACATAAACAGTACACACAGAAGCCTCTTCCTTTTCTAAAAATACACGGGTCTGCAGTTCAGCGCTGAGAAGGCCATCTAGAGCACATAACAAAGACAGTAACTGCGGATATGTGGCCACCAGAAGGAAAAGCATTTCCTTTATCGGCAAAGGGCGTGAAGTTACCCTTTACCCCAGAGACCTGACTCCATCTAGGGGAACCGCATGACACAGAAGACCTCCATGATTTCAGAGAGCTGACCTGACTCCCACCTTGGACATTTGCTATTCTTAACTTCTCTGAGTCTCAGCTTCCTCATCTGTGAAGCAGGGTGATAACAAATACCCACCGGGAAGCATGCTTCTAAGGATGAGAAATAATGAACGCAAACCCCCTAGGCACAGTTCCTGGTACAGAACACAGAGTAGCTGGGTTCTTCCTACAGTCCCAGAGTCTTCGCTGCTCCCTCTCCTCTCATCCCTGAAATAACCCAACAGAGGAAGAGAAAGACTGATCTTCCCTGCTCTCCTAGCAGCCTCCCTCAAGAGCTGTGGCTCCTCAGGACATTCCTGGTGCTTGTTCTGGGCAGCAACACTGGGGCCAAGAAATCAGGAGGTTGCTCATCAGCAAACAGAGGAGAAGAGGAAAAGGAATTGCATCCCTCCGGTCCTCACAAAGGGCTCCTCCACGTGTGCTGGCCTCAGTTAAGTTCAGCAGGCATCAGACAGCAGGTGAAGAATGGCCTGCAAAAGGGGGGCTACCATCCTATAATCAACTAAAAGAGTAATTTTGTGTGTGTGTGTGTGTGAGATGGAGTCTTACTCTGTTGCCCCGGCTGTAGTGCAGTGGCATGATCTCGGCTCACTGCAAACTCCACCTCCTAGATTCAAGCAATTCTCTTGCCTCAGCCTCCAAAGTAGCTGGGATTATAGGAGCCCACCACCAGGCCCGGCTAATTATTATATTTTTATATTGATCATGTTGACCAGACTGGTCTCAAACTCCTGACCTCAGATGATCCACTGCCTTGGCCTCCCAAACTGCTGGGATTACAGACATGAGCCACCACACCCAGCCTAAAGGAGCTCTTATTCTGGAGTTCTTAAAGAGCTCTAGAAGGTCCTGGCCCTGAACCCTCTGAAATTGAAGATGAATTTTGGGTAAACAGGCATTTTCTTGGGAAATTGTCCTGAACTTTCATCATATTTCAAAGTCGTTGACACTACTCTCAAAAAGAAAAAGAAAAAAAAGCTTTAAAACGGCCAACTCATTCAGGGAAAACAAGAATGTCTGAGAAAGACTAATATAAAGCAATGTCTCGGGCTGGGCCCGGTGGCTCACGCCTGTAATCCCAGCACTTTGGGAGGCCGAGGCAGGCGGATCACCTGAGGTCAGGAGTTTGAGACCAGCCTGGCCAAGATGGTAAAACCCCATCTCTACTAAAAATACAAAAATTAGCCAGGCATAGTGGTGGGTGCCTATAATCCCAGCTACTCAGAAGGCTGAGACATGAGAATCGCTCGAACCCGGGAGGTAGAGGTTGCAGTGAGCCGAAATCGTGCCACTATACTCTAGCCTGGGGAACAGAGCAAGACTCTGTCTCCAAACATATATATATCATTTTTAGCTCACATATAATGACACTGTCAAGTATCTTATTGTATATTATCTCACTTAGTCCCCACAACAATGGAAGGAGACAGTTATCCTCTCCAGATGAGGAAACCAAGGCTCAGGAGCACGCCACTTCCCAAGACCCCATAACTAACAAATGGCAGAGCCAGGACTCAGTCCTAAGAACGTGTGAGGCCAAAGCTCAGGCTCTTCATCACCACATCACAGAGGCATCTTCTGCAGATCAAGCCCCAGATTTTATAAACTAAAAGGAAGAGTGGAAAGAAAGAAGGTAGAGGTTATGAGAGATTGGTTAGAACCTGACTTATAATTCAATGTGTTTTCTACTACCTCCACCCTGCCCCATGTCTTCATATAACTCACACTGAGAAATGTTTTAACCATCAAAAAAAAACACGCTATAAGGAAGTATATTGGTACCATACAGCCCTCAGTTTCCTTGCCAGAAAAACAGGGATTATACATCACTACTCCATAGATATGTTACTGAGATTAAAAGGAGGCAAAATGTGCAAAGCACGTGGGTTTGCCTGGCATGTCTGGCACGGAGTAAGCACTCAATGAATGGTAGGCATCATTGTAATCATGACAATCTAGTGAAACAGCATGCCTTAGCAATCAAAGGTACCATCTTTATGTGGATGAACCCCACATTAGTTGCATGAATGAGCCCATGGCCCTGCATCTCTGAACTCCACTCAGTGTCAGAAAGACAGAGGCCTCAATTTGGCTCCCAGAAGTGATCACACTCTTTCCTTCAGCTGCATGCTTGGGAAGCAACAGCAGGAGCAGCCAGAGAGACTTGGGAGCATGCCTGGGTCCCAGAGCCAATGATCCAACATCATCTGAGGTGCCAAGAGGTCTTGGAAACCTCTAGGGTGATTACAGGGAGTAGGGAATATTCATGGCAAGCTTTTCCAGACATAGAAAGCAATCCAGAAAATAAGTATAAGAAGTTGCCAAAGGTGGGGTAGGTCCACTTCTGAGCCAGATATGCCAACAGAGGAAAAAGCCAGGGTATGGGGGAACAAAGGTTTGGAGGACCTTTGAATCATGTCCCCTACATCCCTACAAGAAGTCCATCTAACTGATGTGATTCTTCAAGGAAGATAATTTTCATGAGTTTGTCCCCCAAGAATATACCATCACTAGTATAATCTCTGACGTCTCTACACGTAAGACAATTATTAACAGTAACAGCTGCCATTCATTTATTAAACAATGACGTTCTAAGCCTATTGCATATATTACCTTCTGTAATCCTCCAAATGAAATGTTGAGGGAACTTCCATTCTCATCTTACAAATGGGAAATTGGCCTCAGAAATGTTAAGCAGACTGCCCAAGGACATAGGGCTGGTAGGTGACAAGACAGATTTCTAAATCCCATGCTCTACCACTAAGCATTTTTAGATCAATTATTGGGTTTCACCCGTGGGACCTCTAGGCATGTTTTTCTCCTAGTCCTTCCCGAAACATAGGAATGAACTTACTCCATTCTATCCTACTCCACAAGATGTCTTGTGCTGGGTGCTGAACCCAAGAATCAACTGCACTAACCAGAGGTTCTGCTATGCTTAGAAGCACACAAGACGGGTGCATAAATGACACAAAGTGTGGGTGAGGTGGATATTAACAGGTAGAAGGAATGGAAGAAGCAGCCACAAACCTTCTGTCCCACAGACTGCATACCCAGATCACTCCATGCTATTCTATTTTCAAGAACAATTTCAAGAAACACGCCTCTTCAGAACACAATAAAATTATTGAAATGTTGGTGGAGTATCTAAAGAATAAGGAAAGGTGACCATAGAAGAATGCAGGGGAAATATCACTTGAAAAAAGCAAACATATAACACCCTGCAAGTGTTCTCCATTAGATTTCCCAAAGCAAATCATGACTTTGGAACCAACCCATTAACACAAATCAAAATAATCTGAACCAAATGTTCCCATTTACAGGCCCTTTCCCCCTCGAAGGTTTGTACAAGGGAAAATGCGCTCTCATATACCAGGCCACCTTGCTTCAGTAATTACCACCAGACCTGGAGGTTTGCATGGCTCTTACCAAACGAGCAAAAGTCTATGAACCCCTAAACCAACAGCAGAGCTCACAAGAGAGGTGGGGAGAGGTAGATACAATGCACCTGGGAAATTCTGCAACAGGACCTCCCTCTGAAAATGAAAATCTCTCTATGGATTTTCGTTCCTAGAAGTCATCCTTCTACACGACTCAGGCACTACTCTACTTTCCTTGCCTCTACCCTCTTCTGCCAGCCATCTACTTTGCTCCAGCCAGAGGGATGTGTTGCTTAGCAACTGCCCTCCAACAAAAACAGGAGCCAAGATGAAGTCAGGCCTCTGACATCTCCTGCTCCCTTGCACTCACGGGACAAGCTTTCAGCAGAGCCAAGAAATCTAGTTTCCATCAGACCTGGGGTTCAGAAGCTGAGGAGCTTTGCAGGGTTGCCCACACTCAGTGTGACTAAACAGTCACCTCCAGCTAGGGTAAAGGATTCTTATTCAACATGAAGGCTCCAAGGATTCAATACACTGTAGGAAGCGCTGCATCCTCAGCTCCCATCCCATCTTTCCTCAATTATGCTGTAAACATAATGGCAATGATGTCCTGGATTTGGCCTAATATATCTTCCAGTCTAGGTGTTGGGCTTAGCACTGTGAGACTTGAAACCTGTGGTCACCTCCTCAGGGACAGATCTTGACACTTCATTTGACATTAGTCCTTCCCTATCACCCAGGATTTGTTTCTTTCCTAGCTGATGACTTACAGTGATTTTTGTCTCATTGCTCTTCTTTGTCTGCCTACATGAAGGTAGGAACCCTGAATGCTGTTTTATCCCCAGACCCCCAAGGTTGATACAAAGAAGCCAAGCAATTAATATTTATTGTATTGTATAGGTGGGGTAAGAGGAGGAAAGGAAATCAAGTGGAGGTCCCTGGATATCCTTAAATGGTGAGACATAGATCATAATATTACTAACTTCCCTAAATAACCTGTTATAGATCTAGTTTTCATGAACTTATGAAATCTCCATCTTTTCACCCTTTCCATCTCAAGGAAAACACATAAATTCCACATGTTTACTGTCTACTGTGTGAAAGTACTACTTCCTTTTATGTTCTTACATTACCTCTACTGAACCTTTCTTTGTAGGAGGAAGGCAAGAAAAAGAACTGGCAGAGTAGATATGCAAGGGGTGCTTAATCTAGCTTTTATTCTAGGATTCTGTGAACAAGTCCATGTTTGCTCCCTGACAATTTCATCTCAGCTTCTGGGTGGAGTACACACATGGGGACCCCAGAGAAGAGGCTAAGTGAACTCCTCACATGGCTTTTCTGATGCCTCTACTGACCAACTAGGCTCAAATAAGATGATGACAACTACCATTTGCCATGGGCCCTCCCCATTCATTTACCTAGGAACCGTAGAACTACAATTCTTAACCATTTTCTTATTTACTGTCTGTCTTTTCCACATGACTTGAAGGTTCATAAGAGGAGAATCTTGGCTGTCTTGTTCACAAACCCCTAAGACATTTTAGGCCCTACTTAACAATAGTCAAAAAACAAAAAACAACAACAACAACAAAAAACAGTGATTATGTACTGCCTAAGATTCTAGACAAAGACTAAGGATTTATTCCCTACTAAAAGAAAAAAATAACCAATGTATTATTCCTCCATGATGAGGTAAGGCTTTGCCAGACACTCCCCATCATATATTTACATAGTTCTGAGTAAACACAGTTCAGGTTCCACCCAAAAACTGTTTAAGTTTAGCCTTTTTAACATCTGCAAATCCATAAATCACACTGATTATGAGGATAAAGGACCTCAATAAACTACCCAGTCCTTGAATGAACCTATTTAGCAAGAGGAGAGTCAACACGTGTGGCAGGTTCTATTTCCCAAAGATAGCCACACCCATATTCCCATCCCACATATTCTTCTTAACGACAAATGAGGCACAGGCACTCCTCCACTAGGCAGCGGGGTCTATGCTCCCTCGAACCTGGCTGAACCACCGCGACTGCCTCAACCAAAAGGACATGGGGAAAATAATATGCATGACTCCAGAGGCTAGCTCAGTGTCTCTGTCTGTCTCTCTCTCTCTCACACACACACACACACAAACACACACACATACACACACATACAAAACACAAAACTGGACAGCACACAAAACTTCCCCAAGGTCTCCAGTCTCTGAGCTCTTTGGACTTGAAGAAGCTGAGTCAAGCTCTTCGGCCAGCTGCCACTTTCTCTCTTAACCATCCATTTCATTTGCACAGAGACTTAAAATAAAAACTTTCCCTTTTAAACAAATTCTTTTTGCCAGCTTGCTCACTCTCAGGAAAGCCTCATTCCAGAACTTTTTGGTTTTGAAAACCAGAATAGGGATTATTTTACCTATATGAGGTCTCTCTTAGGCCTATCTCAACAGACTGTATCAACCAAACCCAGAGGGGTATTCTTTTAATGAGAAAAATCCTTTAACTTTCAATATTTATTGAAAAAAATCTACTATCCCACATGGGTTTCAGCATCAGACACACAGAAGTTCAAGTATCGGCTCTGTCAGCTGCTAGCTGGATGACCTTGGGCAAGTTATATGACCGCTCTGTACATTAGCTTCCTGTATCTGTAAAAGAAATTTTAAAAATCTTCAAAGGATTGTTATAACAATTAAATGGGTTTATTATAGCTAACACTTGTAAAGTGCTTGCTATGTGCCAGGCACTCTTTAAGTGCCTGAAGGTGCTCAGATAACTCTGTGAAAATCAAATCCTCATTACAGCATAAGTACAGAGACTCAAACTCAGTGAACTCAAATAACTCATCTCAAACTCACTTTGTACTGTATTTTGTATTACATTACCAAATAAATGTAAACTTACAAGATACATAAGAATCGTCTGAAATGTTTGTTAAAATGCAGATCCCTGGTTATACTTTAGAGATTTGAGTCATTAACCTAGAATGGAGTCCAGGAATGTACTTTTTTTAACCATATCAACACTACTCCTTCCCAGGTGATTTTAGGAAATCTTGCCCTAGAGATGCTGGTATACATATCTAGACCAAATAAGTCATGATGGCATAAAAAGACCGTAAGCTAAGAGTCAGTGGTATGAGTTCTAGTCTCAGCTTTGTCCCCATCCAGTTCTACAGCTTTGACGTGGTCACTTAACTTTTCTGAGTCTGTTTGTCTGTATAATGAAAATTTCAGACTAGATAATTCCAAAGCTGTCTCTTTTTCCAAAGTGGATCCTGCAACATGACAACTAGACACAAGTCCCTCAAACCAGCTTGTTCTGTGCATTTGTAGCAAACAAAATAAGAACTATAATGTACTAAGCCCCCCTATATACAAGACACTCCAAGATGCTTATGAATTCATTTAATTATTTTTAATGGTCACAACCATCTTGAAATGTAGGCATTATTGTCCAAGATGATTAAGCAAAACTCAGAGTTCAACAACCTGTCTGAGGTGACACAGTCAATAAGTGTGGCTAAACCTAGATTCTATCCCAGGTTTATCTGACCTCATACCTGCGTTAGTATATCATTATGCCTTTGGCCATCTCACTATAAAATTAACTTCCTTTGTATTTCTTTGTTCAATCAAAAGGTAAGAACAATGAAAGCTTGGCTATAAGGAAGAAGAAAAATGCAAAACCTATTTCCTTGTTAAGGTACCATACAAACATTACTACAGAATCAATCAATATTTTACCCTTAACTTTTCTTTTTCTTTTAAAAGACAGAGTCTCACTCTGTTGCGCAAGCTGGAGTGCAGTGGCATGATCTCGGCTCACTGCAACCTCCACCTCCTGGGTTCAAGAAATTCTCCTGCCTCAGCCTCCCAAGTAGCTGGGATTACAGGTGCCCACCACCATGCCCAGTTACTTTTCATATTTTTAGTAGACACGGTTTCGCCACGTTGGCCAGGCTGGTCTCAAACCCCTGACCTCAAGTGATCCACCTGCCTCGGCTTCTCAAAGTAGCTGGGATTACAGGTGCCCACCACCATGCCCAGTTAATTTTCATATTTTTAGTAGACACGGTTTCGCCACGTTGGCCAGGCTGGTCTCAAACCCCTGACCTCAAGTGATCCACCTGCCTCGGCTTCTCAAAGTGCCAGGACTACTGGTATGAGCCACCGTGCCCAGCCTAACCTCAACATGTCATACCTGCAAACACTCAGATTGCTATCTGCCAATACCTCTGTAGGGAAAAATGAAAGATCTGATTACTGTGAAACTATGTACACGAATAACTATTCTTTTGTTCCGCTTCCATCTGAAGCAATGTGAGGGGTAAAACTGTTCTGTATTGCTTGAGTTAGTCCTAAGAAAAGAGAATGAGCTGGGGTATAAATATGTAACTATTCTATCAAGGCTGCCGATCCAGAATCTCATAAACGATGACGCCCAAAAAGGAACAAGAAGAATCAGGGATCTTACAAAATACTCAATACTGATTTCGCATTCAAAATTATCTTCTACTGCAGAGAAAAGATAGGACTAGCTCACTCTTAAGCTCCGCAGCTGCACAAAGTACCAAAGGGCAAGTACAGGGCACAAGGCAGGAGAAGCAGGCACAACCGGCCACTGCAAGCCTAAAAAGCATGCCTTCTTATCATCTCCAAGTGAAGCTCAAGTGAGACCTGAGAGCAACAAGATACCAAGTTAGAATGATGTGTTCACTATGAGAAACCCAGGGTGGGTGGTAGAAGAGGAAAGCAGAAGTGAACACAAAGCACTGAGGCTGGTCAGAGGGAGAGGGTGAAAAAAAAACAGAATTTTGCCAAGATCTTTCTTCCCTTCCTTAATTCCTCTCATGGGAAGAACAGAACTTTCCGATAGAGTATCCTCCACTGAGCTTAGAGATACAACGGGAAACTTTCTCATGACGTCTACCCTTTTGTTTTCTCTTGCCAAGTAACTTAAAAAGGAACCTAATACCCTTCTTGCCTCCAAACTTCATTACTTCATCCCGGGAACTCAGAGGAAAAAATTGAAAGAGGACGAGGTGGAGAAAGAGTACTGACTACAGAAGTTCCAGAAATTTTAGACAAAAACTGTTTTGGTTTCCAAATGTGTTCTGTGAGAGATGTAAAGGGTGCCTGAAGGACAGACACATCAATGGGGTAAGTCACCCAGGAAAAAACAGGATTTGAAATCTGAAAAACCTGAGCTCTGATCTCAGTACCACCTGGGCTACTTCCTAGCTACCTGACCTGAGGCAAGTTACATAATTGTCCTTCAGTTTCCACATCTGGAAAGTCGGTACGATAATACCAATCTCATAAAACTGTTTTAAAGAATACATGAAATAATACCTGTAAAATGCCTAGTATGGTATCTGATCCAAGGGTTTTCTAAATGGGAAGGGTAGCAATAAAAAAATGAACCATAAAGTCTTATTTATATTTGGAGAGTTTCAAATTCCTTTGAACTGCTCCGTGGGGAGACTAAAACTGGGGTACCCTGCAATTCTACTCCAATCCTTACTCTTCTAAGTAACCCAGAGACAACTTCTTTGAAAACACAGGCCTCAATATGTCTCAAAATACTCAGTGATGCCAAGGAAAATGATGGCAATTACTTCAGACTGAGTGCATGGGAGACTCTTACTTGAAGCCTCAAACAGAGAAATGAGAAGAGGTGGTCTAACTAGCATAGGTGGTCCAATTAGCCCAGGTAAAGGACTTTGAGCTCCTGCCTTACAGAGTATCTTGAATTCTGGCATTGGGAAAAAGGAACATTTCTTTAAAGAGTAAGTTGTAAATGATTTATATGACTGGTTCATCACCGGGGAAAAAAGCTGTCCGGCTTTAAGGAAGCCAGCTCCTCTCTTCAGAGGGGAAGAATGAACCACAGATTAAGTGAGAAGCCAAAACCCCAGAGAGATCATTAACTGAGTGAAGCAGCAACTTGGCATCATCAGTTCAGAGCCCCTGCCCAGGATGCCTGGACATGGAATTAAACACCAGAGGAGGGAAGTGGGTTGATATCTTACTTTTGCTCTCCAACAATCTAGACACCAAGTCAATGTACATGAATATTCCCTTCCCAAGAACCAAGAAAGGGTACCAATGCCCTGGATTCAGATGCCCTGGCCTGGGTTTAAATCCTGGCTCTGCCATTTACTAACTCTGTGAATTATTTCAACTCTGTGTACCTGAATTTCCTAATACATAAAATGGGTGTAATACTAAAACTTAATCTTAGAGGGTTTTGTGATGATTTGATTGTACAAGTTAATAACACAAACAGAATCTAATTTAGATCACAGTAAGTGCTCAATTAAATGAAAATTATTATTATCCATTTCTTGGTGTTGGTGGCTAACCACTATTGGGCTTTTATTATGTATCATGTGCTAACCATGGGTTAACTGATTTCGTTCCCCACAAACCCTGTGAGACAATGTGTGAAAAGCACTAAGCTCAGGGAACTCTATGAACATAGAAAATGCTCAATAAAAAGGACCCACTCCTTGCTATTATCATTACAAATCACCAAATCAAATCCAAAACACCATTTCCCTCCATTCTGAAAAGACACCTGGGTAAAAGACAAGTCAAATAAATTGTGAGACTTAACCACCCTATAAGTATCTGTCTGGGTAATATGTCAGTTGGATGTTTTTGATGAGTCAGAGACTCATCTTAGATCAAATAGACTTGATGTTACCTTGACTATTTCACTTTGATAAAGAATGCAAGACCCAGGAGTTAAATGAATGGGGTCACCTAAATACTCTCTTACACTGGGTGTCTAGAGCCAGAAGAAAAAGAAGACATCTCCATACCATTAACTCTACCTCTGATGGGTTAAGGTACAATGTGCTTTGAAGAACAGCCATTCCAACTCCAGAAAAGTTTTCATATTGTTAAAGCATTAACTTCAAACCACCTCATGAGATAAACAGAGGCTATTTCAAATAATGAAAGAAACATCAAGAAAAAGAAAATGATTTAGTACAGATCAAACTTAATTCACCAAAGAAAAGCAATCCTTAAAAGCTCTATTTCTGATCTAATCCTCTTCTATCAGATGGAGACAATACATCCCCTACTAGCCCCAGGCATTCTGGCTCTATCAACTGACAGCGTTCAGACATGAACCAGGTGGAGTAGAGCCTCAGTATTATCGAGTTCTGTACTAACAATAAACTTGGTCTACACAGGATCATAGCACTCTTTGGGTGATATGGTAGACTGCTAATGGCCATGTACCTATAATGCATGTTCCTTTGCAGCATGACTTTGCCATTCCTCCCATCCAGAATTGGAGGCAATTTCTCCACTCTCTGGATTCTGTGATACAATTGGATCCCTTGTGACTTGTTTTGGCCAACAGAATGTGGCAGAAGTGAGGTTATGCAAATTCCAAAGCCTAGGCCTCAAGAGGCCCGGAGCTTCCACCTTTGTCCTTTCGGAAAGCTGCCCTGAAGCTGCCATAGCATATAGATGGCCAGGATGAAAGACCACATGGGAAGGGGCCCTGTGGTCCCAGTCCTGAATGTAGCTGCACAAGTGAGCCCAGAAGACGACAACAGAACCACCCAGTCAATCCACTGAGTCACAAGAAATAAACACTATTGTCATCTTTGGTCTCAAAGGCTTGGGAAGATGTGTTATACCATAATAGATAAGGGATACAAGTAGATGAGCTAGGGCTTTTGAATTTAATTTTTAAAATAAGTTTCCAAAATGATTAAAAACTTATCTTAAACTCAACAGGAGGCAAAATCCAGGTTGCTGGAACTCAGGAAGAACAGTTGCCTTAGGAGAGGAGGGAAGGGCTAGAGATGAGATGGAGGTTTCCAGGATGCTAATAATTTTTATTGCTTGGCCTGGGTTGCAATTACATAAGTGTATTCACTGTGTGATAATTTATCAAGCTGTGCACTTCTGAGCTGTGTACTTTCCTGGATACATGCTAAGCTTACATTTAAATAGTTTAAAATAAGCCTCCTCTTGGCAAATCTCTTTGAGAAATAGGGGTATGTAGCTAAAGGAAATAAATTATCAAGCTCATAATATTTTGTCCACTAATCAAAATTTCCTCAGAGAAGCACCCCGATATCACATACACAAATGTAGTTTAAAACGAAACATGGCTTATTAAACATGAGTATGTTTCTTTCTTGCCAAAAGCATGACTGTCCCACTTACGAGTCTAAAGAAGGCCCCAAAATCCCAGAAAACTTTCCAATGCCAAGGTCAAGATATTTCCAAGTGGTAGTTTGAAATTTTCGTGTTGTTTCAGGAAGATGACATAAATTACTTACAAAGTAAAAGGTCCTCAAAGCTCCCACACTTCTGGGTATATCTCTCTTGGTAGATTACACAGACACTGTAGGGGTAGTGGCCACGTCTCATTCTCATCTCACTGTCCCCAGGCCTCCACCCGCAATGCCAAAGCCAAACATGACCCTTGCTCACACAGAAAGGATTCAAATATCAGTAGTAGGTAGGACGTCCCCAAAGCCCTTAAAAATGCTTGTGCCCTTTGACCTAGTAATTCCACTTCAAGGAGTCTGTTTGAAGGAAATTATTTTAAATGGGGGGGAAAAAGTACATACAAAGATATCCATCATATTTTTTAAAACAGTTTAAAAAAACTTACAAAGGAAACACTCTAAATGTTTAAGGTTAAGAGGTAAGAAAATTATCCTATATCTGTAAAACAGAAACAGTACACACACATTTAAAAATACATGAACATGTTTTTTAAAAAACATTTTTTGAAAAAGGAATGAAAGGGCCAGGCACAGTGACTCATGCCTATAATCCCAGCACTTTGGGAGGCTGAGGCAGCAGATCACCTGAGGCCAGGAGTTTGAGACCAGCCTGGTCAACATGGTGAAATGCCATCTCTATTAAAAATATAAAAAATTAGCCGGGTGTGGTGGTGGGTGCCTGTAGTCCCAGCTACTCAGGATGCTGAGGCAGGAGAATTGCTTGAACCCGGGAGGCGGAGCAGAAGCTGCAGCGAGCAGAGATCGTGCCACTGCATTCCAGCCTGGGCAACAAGAGTGAAACTCCATCTCAAAAAAAAAAAGAAAGAAAAAGAAATGAAAGTTCTCTGTGGTAAGAATATGAGAGTATTTCATCCTACTGCTTTACAAATTTTCCATATTATACTTTTCAAATGTTCTACCAGTACATGTATTTTTCACTTCTTTTATACACTTCTTTTATAATCAAAATTTTTTTAAAGTAAAAAACTAGAAAAAAGTTGAACTGTGTGGAGCTGAAAGATAATTAATATTATAATCTATTCCTTACATTGCTTGCCTAGATCATCATTTCGGCTATACACGTGTCTTGAGCATCTGAGCAGATTCAACTCCCACTGAATCATTTCTCTTTCTTTCCTTCTAAGATATAAGCTCTTAATTATCTTTGTAAACTCAGTGCCTAACACAGTGTCTTGCTCTTACATTTTGACCAAAAGCTGCAAGATATCAGGGCAAGGACAGGGTGACTTACCTAAACTGTATAACGGCAGGGGCCACACTTCCTTAGATGTTCTGTGCCAGGCACACAAAGACCCAAAATAAGTGTTTGTTATTCGTATTAGTCAGCTTGAGCTGCCATAAGAAAAAGAACTTTATTTTCTCACAGTTCTGGAGGCTGGAAGACAAGATGAGGGTGCCAGCAAGGTCAGGTCCTACTGCAGGCCCTCCTCTTGGCTTGCCTTCCGGCTGTGCACTCACATGACCACTTCTTTGTGCATGTGTGCAGAGAGAGAGAGAGAGAGAGCACGTGCCTTCGGTTGCCTCTTTTTATAAGGATACTAATCCTATCATATCAGGGCCTCACCCATATAACCCCATTTAATTGTACTTAATTACCTCTTTATAGGCTCTATCTCCAAATACAGTTATATTGGAAGTTAGGGTTTCAACATACAAATTTTGGCTGGGGACTCAATTCAGTCCATAGCATTTATTAAAGGGAAACTGATAACACTTCCCTCTCCAGTGGACCACTAAGTTGACATCAAAAACAGACTATTATCTGTGACCATCTGAACAGCAGCATCCCTTGTGTCCACTGACAGGATATATCAAAGGACATGTGTACAGTTTGGTATGTCTTCACAGTTTAATAGACAACAGGGAGCCAAGGGAAGATTTGGGGGTGGATATGACATGGCCAAACCTGTGATTTAGGAGGAGTGATGAGGGAGCAGTAAATCTGATGCAAACAGAGACACACAGGAGGTAAGAAGCCATTGCAAGAGTCAGTCAAGCGGCTATGCAGGTGCTGGCAGGAGGAACAGCTATGTTGCAAGGAGCAGAGACAGAAAGGAAAAAGCAGATGCAAGGAGAATCGTCAAGGTTGAATCCATGAGAAATTGCTACCCACTGGATAATGGGAGATAGAAAAAGCAGCGAAGTATTAAGGTAAAGGGAGTAGGTGGTGAGAGAAGGGCTTCACCATCTAAAGACCCAGGGATGGGGTGGGTGGGAGGTGGGGAGTTGGGAAGAGAAAGAGAAGGAGGAGGAGGAAAAGGAGGAGGAGGGTTTGGAGGAGGAGGAGATGCTTTGGAGAAGGGAGGGGAGGGTGGCTTGCATTTGAGACATGTTGGATCTGAGCTGACATGAGACATCAAGCCAGAGGTACTTAGGCATGCAGTGGGAAATGGATGTATGGAACCTAGAAGTCAAGCCAGGGGTGAACATCTGAATTTCATCCACAGAAGTAAATGAGATGACTGATAAAACCTAAATGAACTGAGCACAGAAACTCAGAGATTGTCTTCTGTGGACAACAAGGAGAGAAAATGAGACCAAAGAGCAAAGGAAAGGAGACGAGGAAAGGCCAGAGGGGTGGGGGTGAAATCAGAATAACACAGCGCCACAAAACCCGTAGAAGAACTGTTTCCAGGATGGATAGAGTGTTCAGCAGCTGAACGAGGTACAGAGATATCAAATGACTGAGCACAGAGTATTCAGATCTGGTTCCATTGTGATCAGTGGAACCCTTCAGAGAACCAACTGAACAAGGTGGAGACAGCAAATCAGGGAACCACAGAAAGCAAGAAAGAAACAGACACTAACAGGCTGAGTACCTATGTGTGTGCCAGGCATTGTGATCGGAATTTCATATGGATTATCATATTTAGTCCCCACAAACACTCCTACAGGGTAGGTGCTATTATAATTTGTATTCAGGGCATTTTGTGTAAAACTTAATAATGAAAGGAGCTCATCTGCAAGGTCATATTTGCCTGTCTGAAAAAATAAACCTCTCATACATATTTTGACGTAGCTATGGAGATTTGAGAGGAGGCATGTAGGTGGAATCAGATATCAAGGAAAATGATACAAACTGAGAGAGGGGGATATGGAGCAGTCTGGCTGAGTGACTCATCACAATGGTCAAAGTATTTACAATGGCAAAGAGATGAACTTGACTCCCAGAGGCTACATATTCTGTGTGTGTATCTGTCTGTCTGTCTCTCCCACAGGAACTGCTTGGGAGAAAATATACAAAACCATGCTAGTCTGTCAATTTGCCCCAGTGAAAACTGATATTATCGGTAACACTTTTTGAAGACTTTTTTTTTTAATCCACCTGCACAGCTATATTAATTAAAGACTGCATTGATCAGATCATTAATTTTAAAAGTCAAGTCTTCACTCAGAGGTCATCACAACTATGGAAAAACCGACTGATTGCCATAATGTACTCTCAGAAACATCCCAAACCTGTGGAAATGTAACACAAATGGAAAAATCCTTCACTTCCCCTTCCTACCCTTCACCGCAACTTATTATCACCACAAAATAATTTTTAATTATTGCCGCAGTCACTCTCAATTGCACTAATTAGAAGATATATAAATCACCTTACTTTTCTCAGCCAGGTATTTAACCCATACTTGATAGTAATGAACAATTTTATTAGAACTGTTCAAAAACAAATGCTAGCAATCCTGAGCATGCAAGAAACCTGAATAATAGCGTTTCAATTGGATTTACAAACCCACAAATCTGTGGATGCTATTTGACATTTATTGAACATGAATAACATCCCCACGTGCTGTGTTCCTGAGGCTTAGCCAACATTCTAGGGAAATGACTTAACTCACACCAATAAACTTGAAAAGGTTCACCCTGGACCAATATTTCCTCACACCAAGTGCCCCTTCCTACTATTCTCATCAGGTCGAAAACATCCACGATTTAGCCCTCCCCAAAGTAACAATGGTAAAAAGGCCTGAGCTTAAACCTAACCTCTGCCACTTCCTAGCTGTGGGAAGACAGCAGTGGGAACAATGACCACGCTCTGAATCAGCTCATCCCCTGCATGATGAGAATGACACCATCCTCAGTGTCATGAGTTGAAAACATTAGGCCAATATGGTGGATAGCAAGGGGCACTGGAGACAGCCAGACACACCTGGGCACACACTCTTTGTTCACCATTACCTACTTGATCAGGTGACACTGGGTAAATTCATTTCCTTTAGCTTCTCTGCTCTCTCTAATTACACATGTAATTTTAGCCAATTAGCCTTGAAATTTTTGGTTTGTTTTAATCCACTGTGGCAAGCAGGCCACGGAGATAAACACCAATTATATCACACTGCACCTCACCCTCTCCACAATGGTGATGTGAAGTGCCCTCTGCTCTGCAGATCTGTAGCTTTTTGAAGTTATTAATGGTGAGAATTGTAACAACCATCTACAGAACTGTTCTTTCTTGTTAATTTGGGTGGAAAAGAAGGTGATCTCACTCTTATTATGATCTACTAAGGGGGAAAAGGCCACTGGAAAATGAGGTTCATTCCTACTGACAAAAGTTTCAAAGAGACCTGTGTGATGCATACATGGGGTGGCCATATCCAAACAGATGGTTTTGGGAAAGGGGGCACTGTTAAAAATCATGCTGTGATAGCAGGTGTGACCCAGGACATTTGGTCATCCTGCGCAGAGAAGATGATGGTATACAGCATTCTCTCTCCCTTCTACCAAGTGTCAACCTCAGAAATCTAGAGGACAGAAAGTTTACAGAAATCTCAAAGCCTCCTCTCCTTATCACCACCAGCCTTTCCCTGACTCAACAGAAGCACATGCCTAACCAGCACTTACTAACCTATTTAATCAAGCTGTGCCTTTCTTTGGAACACAGTGGCTAACTTCCAATAACACACCAACAGTGAGGACCATGAGCACACAGAAACACTTAAATAGGTGAAACACATACGCAGGCCTTCTAGCTGATTTGGACAGAGGACAGGGTCAGGCTGTTGGAGGAATGAGGGGACCTGGTGTGTGTCAGAATCGCCTAGCACACCAACCCGTCTTGTTAGAGGAGGCAAAGACCAGATTTGGGCCACTCTACACGTGGGCCAGGTGGCAACTCTCCCTGAGCATGTGGAAAGAGTTGCCAACCCCTCAAAATATAGAGACAATCCCCCACATGACAAGTCCTTGCCGAACCAAACTACCCCAGTCACAGCAACCGTCCATCACCAGTACCCTGCACATGGTTGATGCCTCATTGGGGCAAAACCTTTCTTCTTAAATTATTCCAAAGACACACAGTATTTTAGTTACAACTAATTATCAGGAAAATGAAAGCAACCCCATGTGAAGGCAAAAACCTTAGGGAGAAAATAATAATACATGCTTGTTAATTTCCTTCTCCAAGCTTTTCCTTTAATTTTCATTTTCCCAACCATTTTAGAATTGACCAGGAAGGACTCTAGTTTACCACCTATGTTGGGCTTAAAAGAAATAAAAAAAATTAAGTCACAATGACTCATTTTGTAGTGCATATGCTGTAAACCCACCAAAAAAGGAAGAGAAACTACATAGGTAAAAGTAGAATCGTACAGAGTGTAGAAATAATCTCTCAGCCACAGTGCACTCAAAATCTTTTCCATAAGAAAGGGTGGAGATGTCAAAGAGGACAACACTTGTAATTTTTAACAGATACTTCATCCCCTGAGTATTGCTATTTCATACAATCTGCCAGTGGCTCCCAGGGAGGTCCAGGCTGAGGGCCCGATAAGGAGACAATTCCTGCCTGTGGAGGAAACTTGATCCAGGGAAACTCACAAAGCAAAGCATCTATTCCCTCTGAATAGCGTGCATAACTATTCCCAGAATGAACCAGAGCCCACGTCCAGGGGACTCCTGCGCCCAAGCTCTCAATCCCTCCTGCAGAGGCCACAGTTGTAGTAAGACCATGACCACAGGACACAGGGCCATGCCACAACCAACCATGGAGGCCAACACCAGAGGTGGCTGTCACAGTCACTGACTCATTCCCCGGGTCTCACCCAGCAACTTCCGGCTTTTCATTTGACAAAAAATAGGTTAAAAAAAAACAGAAGCTCAGTTTCCTCATTCACAGCAGATGAAAAACAGCCAACCCAAAGGAAATGAGAGGCACTTAGTGACAATCTCAGTGGCCACAGGTGAGGTGACAAGTGACACAAAGAAAGAAAATGAAAACCTGAAAATACAGATTCAAAATTGTATCAATGAAGCACATAATGACAGGTCTGAGTCATCCAGAAAGATGTTGGCTTTTGCTCAAGCTTCCTCTGTTTTTAAAAGCAGGGAAATGCCTAACTTGGAAGCCAAGTTTTTATCAAGTATTTAAAAGTTTTCAAGTCTTGGCATTTGAAATAGTAGCAGGCGGGAGGTCTTGGTGGAGACAGGCACAGAGGACAGCAGACTGACCTGGGCTTTAGTGCTGAGAACTAGATCGCACCTGGTGATGGGGCCAGGGACACAGGGAATCGCCCCACCTCATGGGTCTCAAGAAGGCCCTGTACCTCCCACCACTAAAATCCTGTGAGAGGGAACATGGTGTGGTGACAAGTCACCTGCCAGACATCCCTGGGAAGAATCCTGACTCTCCTATGGACAACCCAAGCCTGGTCTGCTCACCGTGGTGATAATAACCCTCGCGCTAGCACGTAGTTGAAATTCAACAAATGCCTATCCAAAAACTGAATGAACCCGGCAACTCTGAAAAAATTACTTACCCCTCTTTAAACTTCAATTTCCTGCTCTGCAAAATGGGGAGTATGACAATTCCTAACATGATGGGATTGTGGTAGGGGTTAAATGAGTTAACTGTGTACAGCGCCTCCTCCACCCCTGGATATGAGTCTTACTCTACCATGACAAGCGTATGGACAATCTTCAGTTATCTGGAAATCTGACAGAGGAAGCAGCCCCGTTCTCTGATAATAATCGACAGAGGAAGCATCAGTTCATTAGTCTGTTAAATATTTAAGAGACAATTTGATCACATATCATATTCCCCTCCTCGAAAAATAGTTCCCAGATTCAACACTGTCGGACTGGTCATTAACACTCTTGTGAGACAGAAAGATGTTCTAATTGTATCAATGAAGCACAGAGTAATTTTCCCTGGGTCAACCAGCAACTCAATAACAAAATCTAGGTCTTCTGTCTTTGCTTCCTCATCACCTCCCCTCGGCCACCAGAAACTAAATACCCACATGCGTCATGTGCAGAATTCCACAATTTCCAAGCCAGCACACAGCACGGGAAAGGCAACATTGTCACAGGCAGATTCTAAAACTGTGTTCTGAGGGATTCCGCCAAGGACACCTATAAATGATACTTTCTGGCTCAGGAAGTTTCCCGCTGTCTGATCTGGAATCTCTACTGGACAGAAAGGCCTTTTTAGAATACCTTCGGAATACTGGCTCTTAATTACTTGCCTTTTCCTTGAGTCAGTGTTGCCAATTTAGCTTTTCAAAAAAAAAAAAAAAAAGTCCTGCATGTCCCAGAAGGAATTTATTGTCCCCCTAAGGAATTACAATAGAAAAAAAATATCCCTTTGAACTTCAGGTGGCTTGTGGGCAGGAAAGAAATTAAATCAAGGAGCCTGTGCTGCTCAGGGTGGTGACACCCAGACAGTCCCCAAGGACAGCCCATTAACATAGGTCCCCTGCTGGTCTGGACAATGAGAAGGAGACCAGCCTTCAGGCTCCTCCTTCTCATCTCCATAACCTCATCCCCATTGTATCTCAAGCGGAAGGGCACCAAGACCTCCAGCCCTCCAGCAGTGGATGGAAGGGGGCCTTTGTCCCCTGTGGCCACCTCCTGAGTTGGCTCCCAACTACCCTCTTCCTTCACAAGCACCCCTCCTTACTCAATAAGGATGGCAGTAGTAGCAATAGCAACAGTTACTGTTACTAACATAGAGCATGTACTGTGTGCTAGGTACTGTTGTAAGTACTTTCAACACATAAGCTGGTTTAAATCCTTACAACTATCCTGTAAAGGAGGCACTGTTATTACCCCCAAGATCGCATAGCAAGAGAACAGTATGCTTCACAGCTGCCTCTACTACTTATCCCAGCCCACTTTCCAAGCTTGAAGTAGAGGGGAGGGGTCCTCTTGTTCTTATATATAGGAGACACTGAATAATTATAATGAATGAAAAGAGTTGCCGGCCCATTTTCACTGGTTGCCCCAGTAAGAGTTACCAGGCTACTTTCTCCATTCTCTGCCCAAAGTAGCAGAGGACAGATGATCCTCAATAAATACTTAACATTTGCCAGATTCTCCCCAACTCCTAAAGCATAGTTTCTGCACATTTTGCTGAAAACCTAGCCCCTTCTATGGCACTCTTGGTACCCTGCCCATTAATAAGGCTTCCTAGGAAATCCTATTATTGTCAACGCATTGTGTTTAGATCTCTCATTCGCTATATGTTCAGTCCCACAGAGACACAGCTGCAGGGACCATTTTCTGTGTGTGTCTCGACAGTTAAGCACAGTGGCAGCTGGCAGTCTCACCTCCTGCCTTTGCTGGCTGTGTAATCAACCTCCTTTTAATCCTGCCGAGCTCCACACTGCCTGGCACCAGAGGCCAGAAGCTGCACACAGGTAATAATTTAACAAATCACCTGTCTGGCTCTCCTGCCAGGACACCCACTCTGGAGCTTATACAGCTGCTGATGCTAGGGCTGCAGCCTTGCCTGTGGGATGTCAGCTAAACCAGTAAGTACTGAGGCCTTGAGGACCACACACTTCCAGCTCTGTCCTGTCTTAGAGGACCAGGGTGTGGTGTTTGATAGGGACAACCCTCAGGAACTATGCTTCCTACTCCATGCTTAGCTCTTGGGGATTTTTAAATATTCCCATTTTGCCCAATACAAGAGCAACCAGCAAGAGCTCCACTCAGCAAGCAATAACACAACAACACATCCTCAAGAACCTGGATTGCAAGAATATCCCAGGACACAGCTGTTAAGACACAGAGCATGGGAAGGCAAACTGCAGCAAACGTACACACACACACACACACACACACACACACATGCACACAAAAACATACTGAAACTCATACAGTACTCCACAAACAAAAAACTATGGTGTGAAACCCATTGTGGAGCTGGTCCCCAAATGTGCATGAGTCACATCCAGCCCTGGAACACACAAAAAGAAGTGAAGTCATCGCCAGACTTTTACAGTACTCATCCATTGCTTTGCTATTTGTCTATAAACCACTGAAAAGAAAAGATCTTTTCAGGTTTACAAATAAGACAACCACTTTTAAAAAGTGAAAATTCTGTCATGACAGGCATTACAAGAGAACAAATCATTTTACCCAAAGCAGTGGTAGAGAGAAGTAACTTAAGGAAAGACTGCCTTTAAATAGCCATCAGCAAGCTATAATCTGTCAAAAGCAATTATTGCCATCAAATACTTGTTAACACACACACCGTGACATTCATATTTCAGTAAGACAGCAGGACACTGATTTTTAGCAAAATCTAAAAAAAATATATGTTTCAAACCAGACTCTTGGTCCTGCGCCTTTGAGGAAGGAAACAGGAATTTTTTTCTTATAGTACTTGCTTATGATCAGTGCTTTGAGATTAGTTTGCCACTAACACCAGCAAACAGCAGAGTAACACAGTTTGTTCCAAAAACCAAAAAAGTGGTAGAGTCCCAAGAGCCAGGCTTTAGGGTGGACAACGGGAGAAGTGGGAACACATTCAGATGTCTGTGGCTTTATTTCTGCAGGAGGAAGAGAAAAAAACACACAGAACGGGGAAGGGCACACTGAATGAAGGGAGGAGCACCAGGCACTGGGGTAGCCGACATTTGTAATCTGCATATACTGATCATGTTATAGGAGCCATGCGGAAGCCATGGCCTGCTGCTTCCTATCGCTTTCTACAGGTCAGTGCCCTTACCTGAAGAGAATTAAATGCTCATGTGTTTAGCACAAGCTTCCAAGCCAGAGGCCCAAGGGTCCAATCCTCAGCTCCACCCTCACCAGCTGAATGACGCTGACAAGTTACTTTGTAAGTTTCCTCAGCTGTAAAACGGGAATAGCGATGCCCCTTACCCAATAAGGTTGTTGAATTACACAACGAAATGTATTTAAAATGCCTATTTGATGATAAGCATACAATAAATGATAGCTGCCATTATCAACATCATTCATATTTCAATAAATAAGGGCTCACTGGTGAACCAGTACAGTTATTGATCCCTAGATGGTTCATCCATCACTCAGCAACTATTTACTGACTGGTCTTCCATGTGCCTGGCACCAGGCTAGAGGTTAGGGATATAAAAGAGAATAATATGGGGTTTAGCCTTCAACAACTCCTCCACTGGGGAGACTGTCATATAACCAATATAGTGTCCAAGGTTCCAGATGGAAGACCACTAAGAAGTACACACAATTCAACAGTTCGAATACTTTACTGTAATTTATAATGGACTCTGTGACATGAGTAAATATATATGTATGGTGTGTGTGCACACACCCACACGGTGAGATATATACGTGTGTGTGCATATATTATACATATACATATACATCAGTTATATATATGGTATCTGATAAATATGTTCACAAACACTGTGTGTGTGTGTGTGTGTGTGTGTGTGTGTGTGTGTGTATCTCCAGTACCATATTATACTTGTTTCCTATATAGGAATTATACTGAGATTCAACCCTGCAGATCTCTTGCCAACACACCCACAGAGAGTGAATGTTCAACAGTGAGCTAAAGTTCAGCATTAACTGGAGAAGTTGCCAGATCAAAGCACGCCAAAATGAAGACAGCCTTCCCCTTTCGAGATTAACAGAACCCAGCATGTATGTCACCAGAAAACACACAATCACAAAACAAAAGATGCTGCATTTATTAACTGTGAGTCTGAGTCATCAGGCAGCACTCTGGGCAAATGTAAGACTAAACTGCCCTACTGTTGATGATTCATCAAAAACTTAGTGTGATAGAAAGACGGAAAGTGGGCCAATTCTAGGCAAAAGGCAAGAAACAGAAGAAAAGAGACCAGTAAAGACTGCTCCAAGGTAACCATGACAAGTTGAGAAGCCAGTGCAATTATTTCCTTAAAACCCACCAATGAACTCTTAGAAGAAAGGCTTAATGGGGGATTGGAGTATGTTTAACAGGTTAATAGTTTGTCATCTCCAACTTTTTATTTTCCTCAAAGGGCTGGGTCAGCCCTTTATGGCCAACCTAACAGCTCATGTCAATTAACCTACGTAGGTCAAAAATTCCTTTATCTAGATCTGACTCAATTTATAATCAGCTGAGCACCAATACTTACGGGGCAAAGATGAGAACTATTACACTTACCAGAGGCACTCTACTTTCTAAACAAAGCTGTAAGGAAACATGGCTTTTCTTAATAAAAATTCCTCCAACACAGAGTTGGCATTGGAAATTAACTCACCAAACGGGAAGGGTTACTCAGTCCAAGTGCTTCTCAAATTGTAATGTGTATATATAAATCACCTGGGTATCCTGTTAAAATGCCAGTTCCAATTCTGCAGGTACCAGATGGGGCCCAAGATTCTGAATTTCTAACAAATTCCCAGACAATGCTGATGCTGCTGGTCCAGGAACGATAATTCCCAGCCATGGCCCAGCAATAAGGCATTCCCCTTGCTGTAAGGCACCTGTTCAGGGTTACAGATGACTCTGAGACTATAATGGAAGTCAAGGACTCTACTACCCAGAAAAATGCACAAGTGCACTTGCAGGTTTTCCCACCTCTACTATGGGCCATCAAAGGAACCTCCCACCTCTGTAAGGCAGTCCATGAAAAAAAAAAAAAGTTTAAAAAAAAAAAAAAAACACTCTACCTTAGGAAGCCTGCCAATTACTGCTGCCAACACCAAACTAGCTTGGGGTGGAGTGGAGAAATGCATCCCTTTGATCACTTTGGCCCATGTGTGAGTAATTCACCCTCTCTTCTCTTGGTCCACAGAAACATAGTTAAGATGCCTTAAAGATAGGGAATAAGAAAAGGAAAATAAAAACAGAATATCAAGAAGCTCTGTAATCTGTCTCTAAGATATAGTTTACTCATCTTCCACTTGAGTTCCACCTCAAGGAGTCCTCATTCCTGGCATCCTGTCTGCTCTAAGTAGAGCAAAAGCTACTTAATTCTACCACTACCTGGCACTGCCTTCCCAGGTAATTTGATTTCTAGTGGAGGTGCAGGGGCAGAAGGCTAGTCATCTTGCTGTCCTACCTAGTTACCCTCAAAGTCTGAGTTTCCTCGTCTATGAAATGCAATTAAGAATAGACTCCACTTTGTAATGTTCTGGGAAAAATAAGAAAATGCATACGTGATGTACCTGACACACTGCAATTGCTTTAAAATGTTTCATTCTTATGTTTTATTATTATGGCCTTTATGAACACGCAGAGATCAAAGATCATGCAAAAGAAAAGGCTTTTGTTTCCTGAACGGAAGAGTGTAACTGCTGCTCTGCATGTTTGGGGCAAGGTCCAGCTCTGCCCATCCCACTGCTGCACAGATACACGCCTGCTGTCTGAGAACCATGCTGGAGGCCATCATAGCTGCTCACAAACACTTGTGATTGTCTCTCTCTAACACTGAATTGAAGTTATTCCACAGCCTTCAGCTCCAGGATGGCAATGTTCTATATGAGCCTTAGGTGTTTTTTGGTTTTTGGTTTTTTTTAAGCATCTTGGACTAAAAAGATCAAACCCAACAACAAAATGACTGATCAGAGAAAAGACAGCGACCTTACTAAGAAACCCTTAATAATTTGTGATATAAATTTATCTAAAAACCTTTTGTCCAAAGATCTCAAAAATTCTTGACAAGAAAGTTTTAACCACTGCACAACAATCCTAAGGAAGTTGGGATGGGTCAGAATTGAATTCTCAACGTTGGGGTCTCCTGAATCTCTTGATAAGCAGTGTTCCTCAATGTGAGGTCTGAGAACCACCTGCACTCGTCATCTAAATGCACGTGAAATGCACATTTGTGGGTTCCATTTCCACGGCTACATCAAAATCTCTGGGGAAGGAAATTGGAATCTTTAATAAATAACCCTCAGAAAGTTCCAACACTAAATTTCTAAACCAACCAATGACTCACTCTCCCTCCTCCACAAACGATGGCGGAAAGGTAAGTACATCCGAAACGTTGTCTACAACTTCAAGGGCTTCACAGGCCTCCTGAAGTCTTCCCATGGGTTCACAGGTAAGCATCTCTGGTGTATGCAACACCAGTCAGGGCTTCTCAACTTTCATCATTCAATCCTCCCACCTTCACTTAAAACAAAACAAAAAAAAAAAAAACTCAAGTCCATACTATGTAAATTTTTATAAGAAACTCATTATTACTTACATCTATAATGACATTTTCTGTGTAATGATTATGAAATTGTGGGTTCGATCCTTAGTTGTTAAGTTTTCCAAATAAAGCATATAATTATCAGTATAAAATATTGTGTCACTGTACACCTAAAATCATCTCCCCTATCACCTACATATGACTACTCTTCCTGTTCAGGAAACGTCGGTTTGTGTAATCCAGAGATCTGGAACCACGTGGGGATTTTATGAGGCACGCATGGCCTGTGATGCGGAAGGCTGTCTATTCTGGTAAACTCCAGAAGGCCTAACAGCCTCAGGCTGCATATGCCTGGCAGAGTAGGCTATGGGAGGAGAGGGCTTTCCCTCCTGCCAGAAGGCCAGAAAATTATGCCACCTGTGGGTGTGACTGACTTGTCCAGATGCCCTTTTTGTGACCTGTTTGCCCCATCAGTGAGATGAAACATGCCCACCCACCCACAGCCCAGACTCCCCACTGCAGGGACCATGGTGGACCTCTGACCTATGGGGGGTCAATCTGCTTTTCTTTGGGGGAATTTGTAATTAGGGCACAGAGGAGCTTGTTAATAGACACTGGACATGCAAGCTGAGGAGTGTTTTTGAATTGGACTAGGGTGGCCTCCTTCTGCCTTGTGTGCAAGCTGAGGCAGAAAACCAGTCCATAGAGGCAAGTAAGAGAAGACACCAGCTGCCCTAGAGAAAAAGTAGGTACAGAGACATCCCAGCACCCTAGCAATAAACTTTTATTTAGCTGGTTTGAGCAGGCAGTTTCTCCTTGCAACCAAATCACCCCTAAGACTCACTGTGCTGCACAGCTCTGGCTCCAATGTCCAGGTGGAGTTGAAGGAAGGCTGGAAGTTGGGTGAGCACCCTTCCCAGACACACCTCAAAAGACAGTAGGGCTTGAACTTTATTATAGGGGCAGGGAAGGGGGATTTTAACATGGGTCCCCTCCACATTACTCCAGGTGAGAGGTGCCACAAGAAGGAGCGAACAGGAGGGTCCCTGGAGCTCTTCCCTCCTGCTGATGGTGGGGAAACAATGACAACACACACAGTGTACAGTCACTGCGTATGTTAGCACGTGGATCAGGCTCTTTACAATTGTCACCTCATTTTGCTTTTCCTGAGAGCCCCATGAAGGTGGTAATGTCATTTTCCTCACTTTTTTTTTTTTTTTTTTTGAGACGGAGTCTTGCTCTGCCGCCCAGGCTGGAGTGCAGTGGCCGGATCTCAGCTCGCTGCAAGCTCCGCCTCCCGGGTTTACTTTCCTCACTTTATACAGGAGGAAATGAAGACTCAGAAACACTAAGTGATCTCCAAGGTGACACAGCGGATAAATAAAGGATCCAAACTGCAGAGTCTGAGCCATCTCACTACTTTGCTTTTTTATTAAAGACAGGACAGAGACCCCAAGTGGACCTACTGTCTGAGTGACAGCAAATGGTGCAGACACCAAAAGGTCCTCCCTCCAGCAGCCCTGTCTCCTGTGCTAGTCCCTCACCCCAGCCAGCAATGCCACACCTATGGGCACAGCATCAAGAAATAAGGGTGTGCAGAGGTAAGAGGCTGGGGGAGAAGCTGTGCCACCTGACCAGGGCATGGCTTGGCTGGCCAGAACAAGGCCCAGTGGAGCCTGGCTTGGACCCAGATCACAGACAGAGGGTTAAACCACAGTGATTTTTTTTTTTTACAATAATTGGTACATGGCATTCTCCTTTGTGGTCCCACATGGCACAGTGGAAGGAAAGATACACTTCCAGGCCAGGCAGAACTAAGGAAGCCTGCCAATACCCAAGCTGTCTCAACTTCTAACAAATACTGGAACAGAAACTACATTCCTGGTGTTAGGACTGGATGACATGCTAAGAAAGAGAAAGTAGAACCTTAATTACAAGCCCAGAACCTGTTCTGACACCCTATTATTCATATCTCATTTCCAAAACCTGAAGCTCAGAGAAGACAACAAACCTGTCAAAGTTCACAAATCAATCACAACTAAAACTCTGATTACCCAAACTCCAAGTAGATTTCAGGTTCTGTCCAGGAATTTTAAGTAAGGCTCCTGACCTTTCAACATTAGTATGGCTGGTCCTATAAAAATAATGCTGATATAGCCACTCTCCACCATCTCTGCAGTAGGGGCGAACAGTGCAATTTGGCAAGTATGATGCAAGTATGGATGTAATGACTGCTCCTGGCAAGTCACTGAAGCCAGCACTGAAGTTGTGCTGATGTGTCCATACCACCTCATGAGAGGTGGGCACTTACTACATGGCCACCTCTCATCCCCCCACTAGGGATGGGGATGAGGTCTGTGGTCAGGGAACATGAGTAACAAAGATGGCTGGCTGAAATGGAGGCCCGACCCCAGACCCAATCCCACCCACAGGGCACCAACAGCCCTCTTATCCTTCACCTCTACAGCAGGAAGACCTGTCTTACGAACCCAGGACTGCAAGGCACCATCCTCTGGGTGCCCTTCCCCTTTATCTCTGACTGTTCTGCCCTTGCATCCTGCTTTTCCTCCTCTTACCCTGAAAGGGGGATGGTCCCCCGGTTCTACCCAAGCCCCTTCTCTCTCCCTTGTTTTCAACAATGACTCTGTGAAGGTGGCACTTGCCACTGTCCCGTGCCAACTCTGCTCCTGCTTGTTCCAGCCAGCTGCTGGGTCTCATCACCTGAATACAGTGCTGGCACCTCCACCTTCCCCCTCCCCTCCCACCTGCTTCTCTGCCTGAGCTCCTGATTTCTGGCACTGGGGAGAGAACTAACATTTACTGAACTTCCCACACATCCAGGACCATGCTGAGTGTTTTCCATGTTCCTTCATTTAAAAGCATCATTAAAGTTTCAGAAGCCCAAGATGCAAAATCCCATCACCCTCTCTGTCCCCTCCCTCTACCCTGGCTCCTGCATCTAGTCAGTGACCAAGCCCCATCCATGTGCTCTCCCTCCTCGCTACACAGCCCACTCGTAGGTAAGTGGGCTTCTCCTTAAGCCCTCTTCTTCCCACACTCCGTCTCCTACCTGCTCCCCCTCCCACTGCTCCTGCCTCCACACTCCATGCAAACCACACTGGACACTATCTTCTTGAGCACACTGCTGATCACACTACCCCTCTGCTCAAGGACTGATCACACCTCCCCCCTATCTTTTCCTCCAAACCAACCCCAAGTGCCTTGCCTGGCACTGGAATCCTGCCACAATGTGGCTGAGACATACATTCCAACTTACTACCCACTGCTTCCCTGCAAGGCGGCTGGACTCCAGCCAAACCATGTGACTCCCATTCCCTGAAGCCACACTGCACTTCACAAGCCTTTGCTCACACAGTTCTTTCCATCTCATGTGTCTCTTCCTCCCATTTCTTCTCACTCAACTCCACTTTCTCCAAGGCCCAGGGCACACATGGCATCTCCTACAAGATGCCTTTGCTTCTCCACTAATGGAGAGTGACTATCCTCCTGTGAATTGTGGCTTCACTCACGTTACTCCCCCTATGGCACTATTTAATTGTGTTCTCTATGATACCAGATGCTCCTCAGGCAAAGAGGTGGAACAGGCTTTATCTCTGCAGCCTCCACTGTACCTCACACACTTTACATCAAAATGATATCCACTCACTCATCAACACATTTATCCAGTGTCGATCATGCACCAAGTTGCTCTCAGCTGCTCAGTATATGATGGTAAACAAAAAAAAGACATGGTTCCTACCCTCATGGGTTTCCCATCTAATGATGAGCCAAACTTCAATCAAATTTTACGCAAATGAGTGTACAGTTAGCAATATCCCTGTACTGTAGAAGGGACAGAATCAGAGTCCTACAGAAGCACAGAGGGGCTGGGCACCATGGTTCACACCTATAATCCCAACACATTGGAAGGCCCAGGCGGGTGGATGGCTTGAGCCCAGGAGTTTGAGACAGCCTAGGCAACGTATCGGGAACTCATCTCTATAAAAATTAAATAAATAAATAAGCATGGTGGTGCATGTCTGTGGTCCCAGCTACTCAGGAGGCTGAGGTGGGAGGATCACTGGAGCCCAGGAGGTTGAGGCTGCAGTGAGCCATGATTGTGGAACTGCACTCCAACCTGGGTGACAGAGTGAGACCTGGTCTCACAAAAATAAGAAGAAAAAAGCAGCAGTAGCACAGACGGACCAGGAAGGCTAGCTGGAGAAAGTGAGGCTCGAATGAGTCTGCAAGTGGTGAGAAGGGGAAGTGGCAAAAGTGCTCCAGGTCCTGGGGACAGCCTGTGCAAAGGCCCTATAGTGGACCAGGGCTGACAGCCAGTGGGTTTGGATGCTGCAAAGGAAGCAGGGGAAGGTGCCAGAAGGTAGCAGGGACATCTCAATAAATGTGTGCAGTGAATATGAATCCATAACCCTCATCACTTAGCAAACTTTTTTAACCAATAAAACTAACCAATCTTAGATTTATAACAAAACACAAAATATAATTTAAAAAATACTCTTTCCCTTTTAAAAGAAATGTTCTCCTTCAGTGTAACTGTTGTTCTCTAAAAAAGATTAAAGTGAGTTCTCATAGCTAAAATAGAAATAGAAAAGCAAGCATAAAAATCATGTAATTCTGGCCGGGCGTGGTGGCTCACACCGGTAATCCCAGCACTTTGGAAAGCCAAGGAATGCAGATCACCTAAAGTCAGGAGTTCGAGACCAGCCTGGCCAACATGGTGAAACCATATCTCCACTAAAAATACCAAAATTAGCCGGGCGTAGTGGCACAAGCCTGTAATCCCAGCTACTCGGCAGGCTGAGGCAGGGGAATCCCTTGAATCCAGCAGGCAGAGGTTGCAGGGAGCCAATATCATGCCACTGCACTCCAGCCTGGGCAACACAGCAAGACTCTGTCTCTAAAAAATAAAAATCATGTAATTCCATAAGTAATATAATGTTGCTCTACCCTTGAGTTAGGAGCCAGCCAACTGACTAGGGAAACAGCCTCTCAATCATCCTACATTGATAACAAGAGCAGAGGCTAACAACTGGCTTATAACTGTTGAGCATTGTCTAAGGGTACTAACACATTATCTCATTTGACTGTCACAACAACCAGTGTGGTAAGTATCAATATCATTACCATTTTACAGATAGGGAAACTGAAGCCCAGAGAGGTTAAATAATTGGCTCAAGGTCACGCAGGTAACGAGCAGTAGAGCTAGGTTCTGAATGCGGGTTAGCGGGACTCCAGAGCCTGTACACTTAGTAACCATAATACACTGCCTCGCAAGCTAGCTACCATGTCAGCACTTGCAGAATCTTATTTACTTGTTTATCTCACCTTGTTTCACTGAGGATTTAAGCCACTGAGCACTGACAATGCAAAAAAGATAAAAATCATCTCTGAAGGAATGCAGTGGAACTTCTGGTGTCAGCTCCCTTCCTGATCCAGGTCTCTTTCAAAACACTCCAACTCTTCCTCCAATTTTAATAAAGAAAAATTTTCCAGTTCATGGCAATACTTAATATCCTGAGAGAACAGGAATTGGAAACCGATGAATCTCCTTAGGCTACATCCCAGCCAAAGTCAACAGATTCCAAACCCCTCTTGAAGGCAGTCGCTGTTTACAGCACATCTAATAGGAAGAACAGGGGAGTTGCAGATTACCAGAAGGCTCTAGCCATGGTGTTCCCAACTCTTGACAAACTTCTGAGTCCTGTCTGAAGGACAATATCCCACTTCTACTATCAACAAATTCTTCCCCAATGTATTCCTACTCCTCTTTCTCAGCTCCTGTCTGAAAGTAGGCAGGACACAAGGGTTAATAAGCAAAGCTTACCTACTTGTGGATAGCACTGTCCACCTACTTCAGACCTGGCCAACCCTCCTGAGGAACAGTTAACTGGCCTAAGTCACCAGTAAGATCTTATTAAACTAGTAATGGTGGCCACCAAGTCCACACCCAAGCCTACAGCTGGCTGACCTTGTCTTCCCTGCTGGCCCTCAGAGGCCAACCTGAGGAACTCAAGGCTTAAGTAACACAGGTGTATTTTGGAACTGCATTCCTGAACCACACTGTTAAGGGCTGAATTGAGGCCCCTAAAATTCCTATGTTGAAGTCTTCATTCGCAGTACCTCAGAATGGAACTGTATTTGAAAATAAGGTCTTTAAAGAGACAATTACGGGAAATGAGGTCATTAGGGCAGGCCCTAATACAATACGGTGACATTATAAGAAAAGAAGATTAGGACGCAGGCACAGCAGAGAAAAGACCATGTGAAGATACTGGGAGAAGACAAGCCAAGGAGAGAGGCTTGGGAAGAAAAGAGCCCTGCCAACACCTTGATCTGACTTCCAGCCTCCAGAATTAGGAGACACCAATTTTTATTATTGAAACTGCCCTGTCTGTGGGACCTTGCTATGGCAACCCTAGCAGATTAATACACACACTGTCTAAGTCACCCCCATCACCCAGTTCCCTCCCACTCTTTGAAGGGCAGAGCAGTCTGGTTTCCTTCTGAAACAACCATATGGCACACCCCAGCACAAAAGTCCTATCAGGTCACTGAGTGCTGAAGTCAATGGAGACTGACCTGGTATTGCCTTTCAGAGGCTGGGAACCCAGCACAAAATCTTATGTCAATTACACAGAAATGATAGGTAGAATTTTTCTCTTTAGAAATTATATAGAATTCGGTGGCTCATGCCTGTAATCCCAGCACTCTGGGAGGCCAAGGAGGGTGGATCACAAGGTCAGGAGATCGAGACCATCCTGGCTAACATGGTGAAACCCCATCTCTACTACAAAACTACAAAAAAAATTAGCCGGGCATGGTGGTGGGCACCTGTAGTCCCAGCCACTTGGAGACTGAGGCAGGAGAATGTGTGAACCTGGGAGGTGGAGCTTGCAGTGAGCTGAGATCCGGCCACTGCACTCCAGCCTGGGTGAGAGTGAGACTCCTTCTCAAAAAAGAAAAAAAAAAAAAAAGAAAAAGAAATTATATAGAATTAACATGCAGTCAAGCCCTCCCACAGATAATTGGTTGCTAAGGCCCAGCATAAATACCCCTGTTTTAGAAGCCAGACATGGTGGCTCGTGCCTATAATTCCAAAGACTCAGGAGGCTGAGGCAGGAGGACTGCTTGAGCCCAGGAGTTTAAGACCAACATGGGCAACACAGCAAGACCCCAACTCTAAAAAAATTTTTTTAATTAGCTGGACATGATAGCATGTGCCTATAGTCCCAGATACTTAGGAGGCAGAAGAGGGAGGATTGAGGCTGGGCGTGGTGGCTCATGCCCATAATCCCAGCACTTTGGGAGGCCGAGGCAGGAGGATCACTTGAGGCTAGGAGTTCGAGACCAGCCTGGCCAACATGGCAAAACCCCATCTCTACTAAAAATACAAAAATTAGCCAGGCGTTGTGGCACACACCTGTAATCCCAGCTACTCGGGTGGCTGAGACACGAGAATTGCTTGAACCCAAGGAGGCAGAGGTTGCAGTGAACCAAGATTATGCCACTGCACTCCAGTCTGGGTGACACAGCAAGACTCAGTCAAAAAAAAAAGAGGAAGAAAAAAAGGAGGATTGCTTGAGCCTAGAAGTTTAAGGATGCAGTGAACCATGACTGCACCACTGGACTCTAGCCTGGGCAAAAGATTGTGACCCCAGCTCTACAAATATGAAAAAAACACCTCTCTATTAGACCAACCATGCTACGGTGAGTTTTCCTGTAAATAACTGGGTTAAAAAGATCCTTACAGCAACTGCAAGGTCAGGATGTCTGCCTGAACAACCCTCATACTACAGGAAGCGAAAAGGAAGCACTGGGGGGAAAAGGCAGTAGACGGCGGAGGGGGAGCCTTTCACAAAAGATCCTTTCCAAAACACGTCATCCGGGAGATGAGAATGCCAACTCATCACAGCAGCTAGGTGATGAGTAAGCTTATTTCAGGGGGTGACCAGGAGTTCTTAGTTCTTAGAGTGCCATGATTAGGTGAGGAGGCTGCAAGCCTTAAGAAGTTCCTAGAGGCTGGGAGGTTTCAAGAATTACTTACAGGCCAAGAAATAAGGAGAGAATATTTCAGTTGCGTGCCACTGAAGCCAAAGCAGGAATGGAATGATGAAAATGGGTTCAAAGCCTGGTGCAAGTTTGGGCACAAGAGTATCATAAGTGAAAACCTAGCATTTATTAAGCAATAGCTGCAAACCAGGCATTGTGCTAATAAGCAGGCTCTGTATGCATTGGTTCACTTAAACTTAACAATAACCCCAGGAGGTAAGTCTATTATTACTTCCATTTAAGAGACGAAAATAAGGCCAGAATATAAGCTCTGCAAAGGCAAGATTCTGTCCCTCAGTTTGTTCACTAGCAAATCCTTAGAGCCTAGAACAGTGGCTGGCCCACAGTAGGCACACAATGTCTATCTGTTGAATACATGAAAAAAATAAGGTACTTATCAACTTCACATAAGGGACAGGCCAGGATTGGAATCCATGCTGTCGAGGTCCAGAGCCCACACTCTCAGCTTCTACTCTATGCCACCCAGGATGGAGAGAGCTTGCTGAAGAGATGGGAAATAAATCTCCTGGCATGTGGACAGCTTGGTTGTCCACAGCACATTTCACAGTGTCTGCATCTTCTGCTTCAGCACTGGCAATATTGTTGTGTACCCAGCATAAAGAGTGAAGTTATTCAAGGGGCCAGTGCCTGTAGATGATCAGGAAAAGGGGAATCCCAGGCATTGTGCTAACAGGCAAGGTCCGTAGGCACTGGCTCACTGAAACTTAACAATAACCCCAGGAGGTGGGTCTATTTTTACTCCCACTGGCAGGGCACAGAGTAGCCACAAATGCTCCTTTCCCTCAGTTCTGGAACACTCCCTGGGGCCTCTCTCCAACTTGTGTCATGCCCCACAATTCACTTTAGTGTGGGAGAGGGAGATGGGAGGAAAGGACTGGAAGGGGGTAGATTTATTCATATGACTCTCCAAGAATATGGTGAATACAGCTGGTACAATCTACAACAGAACTTGCCAAAATGTGGTATGTACATGGCTTTGCATACCACAAATCGCTTTATGTAGGATACAAACACTACAGTTTACATATCAATGCTTATGGTTACTTACTATTTGGGGCAAATTATACTAGTTCTTTATTAAACAAAGAGTGTCCCTTCAAAAAGAACAAGAACTCCCACTTAAAGAACAATATTAGGTAAACAATGAAATAGGTGTTACATCAACGCAGCAAAAAATCATAATAGAACTGACTACAGTTTCAGAAATACTGGTTTCCTGGAACTTCCTAAGTTCTCTGTGTCAAATGTCCCCATCCCTGCAACTTGCCCGTCCACTCAGGTATGCCATAGTTCAAAAGGAAGAGTTTACAGAGATTAAGTTTTAAATTTTCTATCAAAATCCCTTAATAAATGACTACATACAAAAGAGAGAAAGGGGGAGAGGGGAGAGGAACAGACACAGACACAAAAAGGCATGTTCATTAAGATATTATGAAGTTAACAACAGGACTTGACCTGGGGCTGAAGTCATGCCCTCTGCCTGGAGACAGCTGAAACACAGAGCTCTCTTTGATACTACCCTAAATTCCACACTATTCTTTCAACTATTATTTTACACATGGTAGCTTAGCTCAGCCCTGTCCAAAGAATTGTACTGAGGTCTCTGGGACCTTTTCCAACAACAACACACAATGAGGCCTTCTTTCTCTGATAAAGCCAAGAACTCCTCCCTCTGTGATCAGCTCCCCTGCCCCTCCCAGACAAAACTAAAGTATCATTTTGAGAAGAATTCAATCAGTCAAATACTGCCCTCTCCTCACCTTCCCTGTTGGTGATGATCAGGTTGCAGGACAGCTGAGGGTGAGTTGTGCTCTAGGATGGAGCCTAGGGGTCTAGTCTGCTCCAGGGAGAGATAAACACTTTTACTCGCAAATTCATGGCACCGTATCCACAGCTGTAGAAAGGTAAGGCTGAAAGGGAAGCAATGGCACTACAACCTGCACCAGTCCAATGAAAGATCCATGAGAGAAGGGCCTTATCTTATTCGTGCTGCATTCCCAGAACCAAATGCAACAATGTTTAGCGCTCAACAGGTATGCAATAGATTGGTATTGAATGGATGAATGAAGTGAGCCAGTAAGTGGATGAATGAATGAATGCATGCATGAATGGATGGATGGATGGATGGATGGACGGACAGACGAATGAAGGAATGGATGGCTCCAGCAGAGCTGGGAGAAGTTAAGAGGAGGGAAAGCATGACCGCAAGATTATTTTTTCTCTATCTGCTTGAAAGCTAGCAACTGTATAAATAATGGGACCCCAAAGGAAAACTATTTTTCTCTTTTCACAGTCGTCCCTTGCAGGTGGTAGATTAACTGCAGGACTTTCGGCCCCTGAACCACCAGGGCTCACTGCCTGGGGCAGCAAACCAAAAGCCACCTTGACTTTCTCTAGGACATCCTCAGACACCCCAACTTCTGTCTTGATTGCTAGTGTCCAGAACAGGAAGAACAGAGTGATGCTGGGAGTGGAGACTTACACCAGCTGATCTGACCCCTTCTTCTAAAAAGCTCAAAGTCCTTCACATCCTGTCCTCTCTCTTAGGGAACTTTTATTTAGAGTAGATATATATTTTTTTCTTTTCTTTTCCTCTCTCTCTTTGCTTATCTGTATTTTCTAATCATTCTACAATGAACAGACTACTTGAGTAATAAAAATGCCTATGATTGATAAAACACACAAAACCATTCAAAAAAGACACTGAAAACGCATATTTTACAGAGTTCCAGTTTAATATTTCTACAGTATAAAACTTAACACTGTCATTTCATACAATTGCACTCAACTAACTCCTCTGAAAACCAAGCTGTAAATTTCTGATAAAAGTCAAAGCTCATGACTTAAAATCAGAAGAGCCAGCCATACAGGCACTTAGCTTATAAGAAGGGGCAGCCATCTGATGGGCGAGGTGCCAGAGTATTAGAAAGGACAAGGACACAAGCTTCATAAGTAAGGCGCCCTATATGGATGAAACATATGTTCTCAGTTCAGCTGTGGTAAGAAAAGATGCTCTGCATCCCTCTTCTAGTGGCAAAAACTTCCAGAGCAGCTGACAGGCGCTAGGGTACACTCCGCAGTGATAGAAGGGGTTTCTTTCTTCATGGGGTTGATTGGTCCATCTCAGAGCTCAACCCTAGTCCCAAAGAGATAGACCATGCTCTAAGCAGCTCGACCACCAGCTGGGAGGGGTCTCCCATTCCACTCAGTCTCAGAACTCATTGTCAATGTCCAGCCTGCTCCACAAAGTGATAACAAGGAAAGCAGCTGGGCTAGCAATGAAAAGACCACATTTCTAGATCCAATTCTGGCCAGACCCCGCACACTCCACTTAGTTATTTTGTACCTTGGTGACTCCATGTTACCAAAAGTGAGTGACACTAGCCATACATGTCTCACAGGTTGCTAAGCATAAACTATGGCAAATGTTAAACTGAGGAGAAAAAAAATAAGAGGAAAGGAGGAAAGGGAAAAAGGGAACACAGAAATTACTACTAAACAAAATTTTACACCAGTTAGAGGAATGGGATTTCCCCACCTCAAACTATGCTGAGTTTAACAAGCAGAAAAGACATGCAAATCACCTTTCAGATCAATGTGCTCGTAAAATACAACTTTTTTTTTTTTTGGAGACGGAGTCTCGCTCTGTTGCCCAGGCAGGAGTGCAGCGGCACAATCTCGG
>NW_012114966.1:2455121-2460028 GCF_000951035.1 Colobus angolensis palliatus | reverse complement strand
GCGGCACAATCTCGGCTCACTGCAAGCTCCACCTACAGGTTCATGCCATTCTCCTGCCTCAGCCTCCCGAGTAGCTGGGACTACAGGCGCCCACCACCATGCCTAGCTAATTTTTTTGTATTTTTAGTAGAGATGGGGTCTCACTGGGTTAGCCAGGATGGTTTCAATCTCCTGACCTCGTGATCCTCCTGCCTCGGCCTCCTAAAGTGCTGGGATTATAGGTGTGAGCCACGACGCCCAGCCAAAATACAACATTCTTAAAAATAAAAGAGAAATGGATAGAAGCTTCTAGTTTATCCTTTTAAACCCATCTTTCTAAGAAATGACACAGCATTAAAATATGGCCTGTAAGAACTGCATAAAGACAGCGGGTAAAGTCCCCAGTTACCAAGCACAGGCAAGGGGGAAGCCACCAGCATGTAGATCAGCACAAATCTCCATCACGCTGATACCCACGAGCACCAGGGCAGGCACTCACATCCTGTCCTCAGGCTCAGGAGCCGGGGGTGCAACATGGGTGTGAACTTGAACATTCTGGGAATGTATCAACAAAAGGGGTGAAGAGGGCAGCCGGGGCAAAGACTTCCCAAGGCTGAATCAATAGAGCCGTCAAAAGACAGAGGGGCAGCAATAAAGTGTGCTGGATACACCAGAGCCGTGGGCTGCCTCAGGGAGGTTTTGCTAAGCATGGCCCACAGAATCCATTCCCAGCTCCCTTTTCGCACACAAGACCTCAGCAGCATAGCTGAACTGAAGCACTGGGAATAAGATTTGGTGTAGAAACTGCTGACCTGAGAGGCTCAGGGTTTTAAAAGAACAGGTTAGGTTTGAACCCTGGCTTGGCCCCTTCTGGCAATGGGCTCTACATCTCTCATCCAGTCAGTGGCAAGGTAACTGTGCAATTTATTAAACACTCCTGCCCCTAAGTTGCTTCTCACAAAGAAGGAATAACCATACCTATCTAACACAACTGTTGCTGGGATCAAATTGCATCATGCCTGAAAGCATTTAGCATGATGTTGGCTCAATGCATTTCACGGTTATTAATTTTATGCCATTAATTTCACTGTTATTAATTTCATTTCAACCATCATCACTGTTGTCATTATTAACTGGAGAACATGGCTATGGGTACTGTAGGATCATGTTACAGCAAAATCCCTCTCCCTAGCCCCAACCTTGAGAATGGGCACAGTATAGCAAGCCTGAGGGCTCCCTTCACACTTAGGATCCAGAGCTCCTATAAAAGCCCTCACCACATGCAGTTGGTTCAGAGCCTCCAACCTCAGCAGAATATCCATAGAAAACAAGTGCTTACCTTGAACAGAGTCAACTGCTGGTTAGTCCCAAATATGCATAAGAAATCCAAACTTGGCCGGGCGCGGTGGCTCAAGCCTGTAATCCCAGCACTTTGGAAGGCCCAGGCGGGTGGATGGCTTGAGCCCAGGAGTTTGAGACAGCCTAGGCAACGTATCGGGAACTCATCTCTATAAAAATTAAATAAATAAATAAGCATGGTGGTGCATGTCTGTGGTCCCAGCTACTCAGGAGGCTGAGGTGGGAGGATCACTGGAGCCCAGGAGGTTGAGGCTGCAGTGAGCCATGATTGTGGAACTGCACTCCAACCTGGGTGACAGAGTGAGACCTGGTCTCACAAAAATAAGAAGAAAAAAGCAGCAGTAGCACAGACGGACCAGGAAGGCTAGCTGGAGAAAGTGAGGCTCGAATGAGTCTGCAAGTGGTGAGAAGGGGAAGTGGCAAAAGTGCTCCAGGTCCTGGGGACAGCCTGTGCAAAGGCCCTATAGTGGACCAGGGCTGACAGCCAGTGGGTTTGGATGCTGCAAAGGAAGCAGGGGAAGGTGCCAGAAGGTAGCAGGGACATCTCAATAAATGTGTGCAGTGAATATGAATCCATAACCCTCATCACTTAGCAAACTTTTTTAACCAATAAAACTAACCAATCTTAGATTTATAACAAAACACAAAATATAATTTAAAAAATACTCTTTCCCTTTTAAAAGAAATGTTCTCCTTCAGTGTAACTGTTGTTCTCTAAAAAAGATTAAAGTGAGTTCTCATAGCTAAAATAGAAATAGAAAAGCAAGCATAAAAATCATGTAATTCTGGCCGGGCGTGGTGGCTCACACCGGTAATCCCAGCACTTTGGAAAGCCAAGGAATGCAGATCACCTAAAGTCAGGAGTTCGAGACCAGCCTGGCCAACATGGTGAAACCATATCTCCACTAAAAATACCAAAATTAGCCGGGCGTAGTGGCACAAGCCTGTAATCCCAGCTACTCGGCAGGCTGAGGCAGGGGAATCCCTTGAATCCAGGAGGCAGAGGTTGCAGGGAGCCAATATCATGCCACTGCACTCCAGCCTGGGCAACACAGCAAGACTCTGTCTCTAAAAAATAAAAATCATGTAATTCCATAAGTAATATAATGTTGCTCTACCCTTGAGTTAGGAGCCAGCCAACTGACTAGGGAAACAGCCTCTCAATCATCCTACATTGATAACAAGAGCAGAGGCTAACAACTGGCTTATAACTGTTGAGCATTGTCTAAGGGTACTAACACATTATCTCATTTGACTGTCACAACAACCAGTGTGGTAAGTATCAATATCATTACCATTTTACAGATAGGGAAACTGAAGCCCAGAGAGGTTAAATAATTGGCTCAAGGTCACGCAGGTAACGAGCAGTAGAGCTAGGTTCTGAATGCGGGTTAGCGGGACTCCAGAGCCTGTACACTTAGTAACCATAATACACTGCCTCGCAAGCTAGCTACCATGTCAGCACTTGCAGAATCTTATTTACTTGTTTATCTCACCTTGTTTCACTGAGGATTTAAGCCACTGAGCACTGACAATGCAAAAAAGATAAAAATCATCTCTGAAGGAATGCAGTGGAACTTCTGGTGTCAGCTCCCTTCCTGATCCAGGTCTCTTTCAAAACACTCCAACTCTTCCTCCAATTTTAATAAAGAAAAATTTTCCAGTTCATGGCAATACTTAATATCCTGAGAGAACAGGAATTGGAAACCGATGAATCTCCTTAGGCTACATCCCAGCCAAAGTCAACAGATTCCAAACCCCTCTTGAAGGCAGTCGCTGTTTACAGCACATCTAATAGGAAGAACAGGGGAGTTGCAGATTACCAGAAGGCTCTAGCCATGGTGTTCCCAACTCTTGACAAACTTCTGAGTCCTGTCTGAAGGACAATATCCCACTTCTACTATCAACAAATTCTTCCCCAATGTATTCCTACTCCTCTTTCTCAGCTCCTGTCTGAAAGTAGGCAGGACACAAGGGTTAATAAGCAAAGCTTACCTACTTGTGGATAGCACTGTCCACCTACTTCAGACCTGGCCAACCCTCCTGAGGAACAGTTAACTGGCCTAAGTCACCAGTAAGATCTTATTAAACTAGTAATGGTGGCCACCAAGTCCACACCCAAGCCTACAGCTGGCTGACCTTGTCTTCCCTGCTGGCCCTCAGAGGCCAACCTGAGGAACTCAAGGCTTAAGTAACACAGGTGTATTTTGGAACTGCATTCCTGAACCACACTGTTAAGGGCTGAATTGAGGCCCCTAAAATTCCTATGTTGAAGTCTTCATTCGCAGTACCTCAGAATGGAACTGTATTTGAAAATAAGGTCTTTAAAGAGACAATTACGGGAAATGAGGTCATTAGGGCAGGCCCTAATACAATACGGTGACATTATAAGAAAAGAAGATTAGGACGCAGGCACAGCAGAGAAAAGACCATGTGAAGATACTGGGAGAAGACAAGCCAAGGAGAGAGGCTTGGGAAGAAAAGAGCCCTGCCAACACCTTGATCTGACTTCCAGCCTCCAGAATTAGGAGACACCAATTTTTATTATTGAAACTGCCCTGTCTGTGGGACCTTGCTATGGCAACCCTAGCAGATTAATACACACACTGTCTAAGTCACCCCCATCACCCAGTTCCCTCCCACTCTTTGAAGGGCAGAGCAGTCTGGTTTCCTTCTGAAACAACCATATGGCACACCCCAGCACAAAAGTCCTATCAGGTCACTGAGTGCTGAAGTCAATGGAGACTGACCTGGTATTGCCTTTCAGAGGCTGGGAACCCAGCACAAAATCTTATGTCAATTACACAGAAATGATAGGTAGAATTTTTCTCTTTAGAAATTATATAGAATTCGGTGGCTCATGCCTGTAATCCCAGCACTCTGGGAGGCCAAGGAGGGTGGATCACAAGGTCAGGAGATCGAGACCATCCTGGCTAACATGGTGAAACCCCATCTCTACTACAAAACTACAAAAAAAATTAGCCGGGCATGGTGGTGGGCACCTGTAGTCCCAGCCACTTGGAGACTGAGGCAGGAGAATGTGTGAACCTGGGAGGTGGAGCTTGCAGTGAGCTGAGATCCGGCCACTGCACTCCAGCCTGGGTGAGAGTGAGACTCCTTCTCAAAAAAGAAAAAAAAAAAAAAAGAAAAAGAAATTATATAGAATTAACATGCAGTCAAGCCCTCCCACAGATAATTGGTTGCTAAGGCCCAGCATAAATACCCCTGTTTTAGAAGCCAGACATGGTGGCTCGTGCCTATAATTCCAAAGACTCAGGAGGCTGAGGCAGGAGGACTGCTTGAGCCCAGGAGTTTAAGACCAACATGGGCAACACAGCAAGACCCCAACTCTAAAAAAATTTTTTTAATTAGCTGGACATGATAGCATGTGCCTATAGTCCCAGATACTTAGGAGGCAGAAGAGGGAGGATTGAGGCTGGGCGTGGTGGCTCATGCCCATAATCCCAGCACTTTGGGAGGCCGAGGCAGGAGGATCACTTGAGGCTAGGAGTTCGAGACCAGCCTGGCCAACATGGCAAAACCCCATCTCTACTAAAAATACAAAAATT
>NW_012114966.1:2414646-2451191 GCF_000951035.1 Colobus angolensis palliatus | reverse complement strand
GGGCAACAGAGCAAGACTCCGTCCCAAAAAAAAAGAGAAATCCAAACTAAACTTGGTTCTGGATTCTTTGTACTACCAAAAGGATTTAAGATGACATGTGCCCATCAACTGCATATATTAACACAGAGTCAGATGTCTAAGTCGTGGGGGGGACACACCTGGGATTGTCTTTTCTTGGTTGCACTCATCTTTCATTGTGATCTCATCCAGGCATCACTCTAGATGCCCACACGCCACAATAATGTCAGAAAATAAGGAAGAAGGGAAAATACAAACATGTCAACCAATGTCTTCCCAAAACTTTCTTTGGAACAGTAGTTTCCAGATTTGGGAATTTCAAAAACCAACTTAAACTAAACACACGCACACACATACACACATTTCATTGCCTGTAACTTATTATGCCATGTACAACCATTAAAAAACATATATCAACATCACGGAATTAAAAAGAATTAAGAAGTCTTCATGGCCAGCACAATGGCTCAGGCCTATAATCCCAGCACTGTAATCCCAGGCAGTTTGAGCTCAAAACTTCAAGACCAGCCCAACAACATAGCGAGATTCCGTCTCTACAGAAATAAAAATAAAAATAAAATGGGCCTGGTGGCACGTGCCTGTGGTCCCAGCTCCTTGGGAGGCTGAAGCAGGAGGATCACTTGAGCCCAGAAGGTCAAGGCTCTAGTGAGCCGTCTTTGCGCCTCTGCATTCCAGGCTGGGCAAAAGAGCAAGACCCTATCTCCAAGAAAAAAAAAAAAATCTTCATTATTCCAAAATAGTAAGAAAGATACACTCCAAGAATAAGATACACACCTTTGCATTATATAAATTTAGGTTTATGAATAACCCATTATAATATACTGTCCATATTTTTCTTAGAGAAAACTGTGGGACTGGTTTTCCACATTAGGGAATTGATGCTCTAGAAGGCGGAGCATTGCTACTTCCCGGTTAAGGACTACTGCCACTGGAAGGTTAAAAAATGACATTCTAATTCCTGTGTCCAAAATCAGCAATGGAAAGAGGAGCCTTTTACCCACCCTACCAAACGTCCAAAGAAAGGAACACTGGCTTCATAGAGAAGGAGAGGCAGCAGGATCGCCGGATAACTCCAGATCCCCTCTAACCTTCCTATTTAAAAATCTGTCCAGCTCATCTTTCTGGGTTCTGGTACTTCATTCCAGGTTACAGTTGCCTCATTAGCTATTCCAAACCTCAGTCACACTTTTGAGCCTTTTTTACTCATTTTTAAACTCATTTTTCACTCTCCCTCCTCAAAAACCTGCTAAACATAAAACAGAAACTTACCACATGACCTAGCAATTGCAATCCTAGTTACCTACCCAAGAGAAATGATACATCCGCACAAAAACTTATACAAAAATGCTCATAGAAGCAACATATGTAATAGCCAGAAAGTAAAAATGATCCAAATGTCTATGAACTGGAGAATAGAAAAACAAAATGTGGGCCAGGCACAGCGGCTCATGCCTGTAATCCCAGCACTTTGGGAGGCTGAGACGTGTTGGTCGCTTGAGGTCAGGAGTTCAAGACCAGCCTGACCAACATGGCAAAACCCCGTATCTACCAAAAATACAAAATTAGCCAGGTGTGGCGGCACAAGCTTGTAATCCCAGCTACTTGTGAGGCTGAGGCAGGAGAACTGCTTGAACCCAAGAGGCGGAGGTTGCAGTGAGCCGAGACTGCGCCATTGCACTCCAGGCTGGGCGACAAGGGTGAAACTCTGTCTCAAAAAAAAAAACAAAAACAAAAGAAACAAAGTAAATGTGGTATAGCCACACGATGGAATACTACTCAGCAATAAAAAGGAATGAGCTCATGACACATGCTTTGACATGAATGGACCTGAAAAACATGCTAAGAAGCCAGACACAAATGACCATACATTGCATGATTCCATTCATACAAGATGGCCAGAAATGGCCCATATACAAAACACAGATTAGTGGCTGCATGGTGGTGAGAGCAGAATTGACTACAAATGAGCAGGAGGGAAATTTTTCGGAATAAAAAGGTTTTTTTTGTTGTTTTTTGTTTTGTTTTGTTTTTTTGAGACAGAGTCTTGCTCTGTCGCCCAGGCTGGAGCGCAGTGGCGCGATCTTGGCTCACTGCAAGCTCTGCCTCCCGGGTTCACGCCATTCTCCTGCCTCAGCCTCCCAAGTAGCTGGGACTACAGGCACCCATCACCACGCCCAGCTAATTTTTTGTATTTTTAGTAGAGACAGGGTTTCACCATGTTAGTCAGGATGATCTGGATCTCCTGACCTCGTGATCCGCCCGCCTCGGCCTCCCAAAGTGCTGGGATTACAAGCGTGAGCCACCACACCTGGCCAATAAAAAATTTTTTTAAAAAAATCTGTTCAGCCTGGGTGTGGTGGCTCACGCCTGTAATCCCAGAACTTTGGGAAGCCGAGGCAGGTGGATCACCGAGACCAGCCTGGGCAACATTGTGAAACCCCATCTCTACTAAAAATACAAAAATTAGACAGGTGTGGTGGTGCATGCCTGTAGTCCCAGCTACTCGGGAACCTGAGGCACGAGAATTGCTTGAACCCAGGAGGCGGAGGTTGCAGTGGGCCAAGATCGTGCCACTGCACTCCAGCCTGGGAGACAGAGTGAGACTCGGTCTCAAAAAAAAAAAAAATCTGTTCAAACCTATGCTTAATAATATGCTTGGAAGAATTTAGTCAGTTTCCATTCAGTGAGTGAGCCAATGAGTGAGTGGGTGAATGAATGAAAACTAGCTTTCCAGAAGCATCTCTGGTGAGCCCAAAACTAGGTCCACATACTTCATTTACCCTAGTCAGCCTTGGCAAGTTACATGTAATAGTTATAGAATAGCAAGTTATTTGTAATATATGTGTGTGTATATATAATATTGGGTCTCATTCTTAGGATGAAGTTGAACCATATGAAATTGTCATTTTTTGTAGGTCAAAATTGCCACATACTGGCAATTTCATATGATTCTACCTATACTTGCAATATTTGATAAGGAGTCAAGACAGAACAGGAACTTTTAGGTCAGGCTGACTTTAAGGCTGCAGGCTCCATCCCACAGCCTACGCTTCAGTCTCCTCAAGTGAAAAATGGGAATAATAACAGGATCTTGTTCACAGGGCTGCTGTAAGGATTACTATGACAGTGCGTGGAAAGCACCTATCAGTGCTGACACAAAGTCACAAAGGAAGAGTAGTGTATATACCTGCTGGTCCTATCCCTCTCTGGAACTATACATTCCTCAGTGATCAAGGACCAGGACTTTGACTTCTTTTGTTTTTGTGTGTTCCCTATTTGTGCATTCCCTTGGCATGCAGAATGGGATGTTCACTGCTGGACTCCTCCACAGATAAGGCTTCCTACCTGCTATTAAAGCCTGAGAACACATCCCCAGATGCCACCAGAGAGTCCCTGCCTGCCGACCTCTAACTGCTCCAGGGTGAACTGCTGACGTGCTGCAGGAGGATTCTTATGATTCCATTCCCAACATCCTCCTTGTCGCATGTTCGGCAATAGCATGAGGTTCAAGGAAGTGTCATCACAGAGGTTTCCGTCTGGCTTATTTCTCAACAAAAATGTTTGGCTGCTATGCAACCAGTGTTTTAATAGATGACGGGACCTTTTGTGAAAGGCCAGGTTTCTATTAGCAACAACAAAGGACAGGAGCTATGGGGCAGATGCAGATAAAATCATACCTCTGCATCCTATGTGAAATTCCTCAACTCATTTTTAGCTACCATAAAGGCAGCCAAAAGATTCCACATGGGGAAACAATGAGATGAAATTAGAGGTGCCAGACTTCACAAATAAAAATGCAAAACAACTAGTTAAATTTAAGGTAAACTACAATTATATTGGGACATACTTATTCTGAAATTTTTTCATCATTTATCGGAAGTTCAAATTTTACTGGGTGTCCCATATTTTATCTAGCAACCCTAGATTTAATTGGCATCTCAGATCACTATTTTATTTCCCAAACACAAGACACAATGCACTTTCGGTTCAATTAACCATTCTTTCACCATTAGAAACTATGCAGACGAGAAAGATAAGGTTCCCAAACTTTATGAGAGTCTGGATGAGGCTGGATTAAGGGGCCTCTCCCCGCCACCACACACTGGAACTTCAGTTGGGCCTGTATGGCCCCAAAACACTTAATATGGACTAGAGGCTTACTGAATCCTTGAATGAGCCCAATGGGATAGGCCACAAAACCAATTTTCTTGTCTTCATCATTACAATAAAAACTACGTTGAACAAAATGACATTATTCAAGAACCCACTGTACACCATTTTGCTTAAAGCCACAGTTTCCAAGAACCTATCGACAATGTTAAGTGAGGACTTACTGTGCTTTTTCTTTCCTCCATCTACTGGCAGATCTCAGCAAATTCGCTTCTCATGGATCTTTCCAGTAAAATTAAGGACCAGAAAAATAAAAGGAGACCAAACTTTAAAGAAAGTAAATCTGCTAACTGGGTACAGCTCTGTTAAAGAATGCTCAGAATAAAATGAAAATGAAATCTGAAAAACATCAACTTCCACACATCTGTTTATAGCCTTCATCATTGATGATAACAGGATGGGTCAAAATTGTAGCCATCACTGTAAAAAGAAAATTATCTGGATATTGTTGTAAACAAATACCTCATTCATATAAAAGGTACCACAGAAGAGTTCCTCTCATCTCAACTCTCACAGCCTCTGGAGCGGCCAGGCATTTAAGAGGGAACAGATCCGCTCTGATGTTCTTCTTTCAATCTAGTTTTTAGCCTCTCTCCACGAGGTTACAGAATCTGACCCACACCCACTCCAGTCTCACCAGACAGAAGGCAACTCTGCATACAGATCCCAGACCAATGACTGGCATTAGACATAAGCATCAACAGCAAGGATTTAAAGTCATCTTTTAAAAAATGCAATGTTTCCCTAAGGGCTGTGGGCTTCTCTAACCACAAAAGTTTAAGACAAGGCACTTTCATCCCTATTCCTTGCAAGGAAAACAGTTGGGTACAGTGACATTCTTCGAACACAAGAGCAGCCAAAGGCGGGGGTTGGGGGGGTGGGGAATTCTTCATCATATTTGCCTTTGGAAGGCAATCCATCTCCTTGGTAACAGTTCTAAAAAAAAAAGAAAGAAAGAAAAAAGAAAAAAAAACCTCTACTAAATCTTACACCTTAGCAGGCAGCCTTGAAAATATGCCAGGGATTCAGGCAAGGTACCCACTCTTTTTCTCAAAAAGATGTTTGGGGTTTTCATGTTTGTCTGTGTTTGTCTTTACCAAAAAGGGGCATCCAGTGTCTTTCCCATGGATCTCATGTCTTTCCTCATCTAAAAAAAAAAAAGACATGGTGGCACAGTAGTGACACTATACGTTATAAAATTCTGATGACTGAACGACAGTACATACAGGATTTTAAGGTCTGGCACGTAGAGTGTCACCAATTTCTATTCGCTATGACTATAACTCTTATTATCCCACAGTGCAGCACTAGAATAGTACAGATGTGAACCTCAAGATGACAGGAGGGAGAACGAGATGATGTGTGAAACACAATGCAAAAAGCTCCTGCAGCAATTCCACAGCTCAAACCCAGAGGAAAGAGGCAAAGCTATGCCCAGAAAAAATGTTAAAAAGAAATAAAAAGCAATCAGACCTGTGCTCCAACCAACTAAAACCACACCGCCACCATCATGCAGTTAAAGATGCCTCAAGAACAGGAAGCGGCACCTGCAGTAAGCTGATGACTGAATCATACAGGCAAACACACACACTCTTGCCCAGAGCCCCATCTGTGACCTGATGTTCCCCATCTGGGAGGAACAAGAGCCATACAATGTGGAGGTTTGGGCACCTTCTTAGACTGGAACAAAAAATGAACCTGGCATCATTTTGATCTCTCTCTGGCATGGCCTCTGCTTTCCTCCCACCCTGATTCTAATACCTTCCAGTTTGCAGGCAGACACCTTCCAGCTATGGAAATCAAATCACATGTGAGCACATGAGTACATGCTGCCAGGTTCACAAGAATAGTTGTGGAAAGCTGGGAAACTACTGAACTGACACCATAAGCAGGTCTATTAACAAAGCACACACAAATAATGGAATTAGATAAGAAAAAGACCTAAAGACCTCGAGGCTGAGCATGGTGGTTCACCCCTGTAATCCCAGCACTTTGGGAGGCTGAGGTGAGTGGATCACCTTAGGTCAGGAGTTGGAGACCAGCCTGACCAAAATGGTGAAACCCCGTCTCTACTAAAAATATAAAAATTAGCTGGGCGTGGTGGCAGGTGCCTGTAATCCCAGCTACTCAGGAGGCTGAGGCAGGAGAATTGCTTGAACCCGGAGGTTGTAGTAAGCTGAGATCATGCCACTGCACTCCATCCTGGGTGACAACAGCGAAATCCCATCTCAGGAAAAAAAAAAAAAAGACAAAGAAAAAGACCTTGGCCTTCTGATGGCAGTTTGAGAGACAGACAGAGACAGAGAGAGTAGGAGGAAGGACTCCAATGAGTCACTAAAGAACAGAAGTGAATAAGCTGCATGTCTCTAGAGCCCTCCCCAGTTCCCCTTTAAAGGCTCAATCTTGAAGCTTTTAAGTTAGTGCAAACATTATTCACCATTCAGAAACTTAGTCTGGATTTTTTATGGTTACTTATTATGCAGGTATTGCTTTCTAGATCATTGTGCCAAAAAATGGGAAGTATGGCTCTCTGAGAGCCTGCATTCAAGGACAAGGTACCAACTTAAATTTGTACCAATGAGTCAAACGTGCTCATTTAACACTATGTGTTCCACTACATCAGGCCAGTGACTCCAGCATGTGAATAAGCAGCTGTGAGGTCAATTACATTTTGCTACAGTTTGAATGTCCCTTCCAAAACTCATGTTTGAAATGTAGTTGCCACTGTAACAGTACAAAGAGGCGAGGACCTTTAAGAGGTGATGAGGCCATGAGGGCTCCGCCCTCATGAATGAATCAATGCTGTAATCATGGGAGTGAGTTTATTATCAGAGGAATGGGTTCTTATAAACGGATGGGTTTGGCTCCCTTTTGCCTCTCTCATCCTTTCTTTGCCCTTCCAACATGGGATGACACAGAAAGCAGACCCGTCCTCACCAGATGCTGGCCCCTCATTCTTGGACTTCCCAGCCTCCAGAATTTTGAGCCAATAAATTTCTGTTGGTTTTAAGTTACCCAGTCTGTGGTATTCTGTTAGAGCAGCACAAAATGAACTAAGGCATATGTCATTCCTACAGCTCAAGGAATAAATTCTGCTGAGGAATTCACAGGTACAAATTATCTCAGCCTCAAAGCATCCACTCTCAGGACTGTTGAAAGATGGAGGGTAAACTGCTCACCATATTACAAACTAAGACATTCATCTTGACAAGCATTTGTAGAATGGCTACTATGTGCCAGGCCCCATGCATACTACTCAGGATCTAGCCATGAACCCTATCCTTATGGAGCTTAGCATCTAAGGGGATCTTACAGTCTGAGTTGTGACAAATGTAAGAAAGAACCAAATTGCAGAAACATAAATCTCTAAAGAAAATAAAAATACATTACAATATACCTCAAAAACACACACACACACAAAAACCACAGTTCTTACGCCTAATACCATTCACTGCTGTAAGAGTGAATACCTGCAGCATTACTTTACTCTTACAGTAAGAGTAAAAGCAGAAAAGGTGACCGAATTAGCGATGTCTGTTAGGTTTAATGTGGAACACATTCAGGTTTATCTCTTCAAGGTATGCCAGATTGGGAAGGAACAGCATCACCTAAACAGGGCTGTTCCCCTGCCCAGGAAAGCTGCCAGACAGCTACTGGGCCTTCAAGGTTACCACTCAAATGCCAGACCAGCCTGGCCTGATGGATGAAGGAGCTCCACGCTGCAATGAGACCTAGATTCTTTTCTCAGGTCAGCCATATATCCTACAGCCCTGAACTAGTCAGTTCTTTCCCTGAGGGTATAGTTTCTGCATTTATAAAATGACAAGACCAGTAGAAAAAGGAGAAGCATGGGGAAGTGGGAAGGGATATATAACTGTTCACCAAGTGCATACACAGAAACAAATCCAGCTTTAGATGGCATGATAGGTCCTGGGCGGAAACTCTTGGCTCTTCCTCTTCTCGCTACATACCACAAAGTGTACTTGCACCATCACCACACTTCCAGGCAGAGTGGCTTTTGAAAGACAACGCTTAGGCAATCTACAGCTTCCTAAAATGCTACACGATGCTCCACTTGAGAGCACAATATCCAACCATGACCCAACCGAACCTGTTTCTCTGATGCTGGTCCCAGCTATACACCAAAGAAGCCTGTCAATGACAGAAGGTCACTAGACTAGGAAAACAGGTGGCTTCCAGAGGCAGTGGCATTTGAGCTGAGATGTAAAAGGAGGAAGAGGTGAAGGGAAGTGGAGGAATGCTACATCAGAGGGCACTGCATGTACCACGGCCCTGTGATAGAGGAGGCACATGAGCATCAAAGGGGGCAGAAAAAGGGTCCTGTTACCGGAAGATGCAGAGATGGTGTTAGATGCGACTGGAGAGGCAAAGGAAGCCAGACCACAATAAGGTGGCCGTTCTAAGAGCAATGGGAGACAACTAAAGGGTTTAAGCACTGAAGTGGCATATGTGATCGGATTTTCATTTTGAAAAGACCACCCTGGCTATAGTGGTAGTCACAAGCTAATCAATGAGTCCAGCTGGCAAACGCTAGTAGCCCCTAAATGAGGACCACTGTCCAAGACATCAAGAAAGAGAAAGGCTGGGACATAGGGGAAAAGAAGAAGGGTCAAGCAAAGGGAAACTTGGTCTAGTACAAGCAACTCAGCAGCATCAATATCAACCGGAGCTTGTAAGAAATGCAGAATGTCAAGCCCCACCTCAGAACCTGCATTTTAACAAGGTCCCCAGGCAATCTGGATGCACATTAAAGTTTGAAAAGCACTCCCCCAACAGAGTGGGAACTGGTCTTTGGAGATTATCAATCATACCACCAAAGACTTGCCTTTTCAAACTCAGCTTTCAACAGTTTGTTAATGAAGCTGCAAAACCGAGATACCTGCCTTAAGGTTTAAATAGAATGGAATCACAGACAAGGGTTGCTGTGGGAGAACTCTTGATTCCTAAACTAGCCAAGAAGGGGAAATCAGCATCCACCTGTTCTTTGATCTTGCCAAGTCAACACAACATAAGTAACCACGTAGGGTGAGCACAGACAGCTATAATACAAAAAATCAACCTGTGACCACCCCCAAAAGCATCACTTATCTTCTAAGCAGAATCTAAGTCTCTGCCAAAGCTTCCTGAAGAATCCAAGAGTCAGTCACCTTTGAGGGACAGCTTCTCAACACTCAAATATTCATCTTGTTGCCCAGTTGAAAAATGAATAAAGCTACTTGCAACATTCATCAATCCTGCAGATCACAATTCTATCTAATTATAAAAACACTGGCTCAATCAATCAACAGATTTCCTATGATGCTGAAAATCAGTCCTTTAATCATTAAGCATCCCAGCTTCTTCCCATTTACAAAACAGGAAACCTAGCATTTATCTCCCAAAGGACGTTTTAGAGATCAGAGAAATGATATTTTCAGTGTTCTTTGAGGTAGATCTGGGCTATTTAGTTTACACAATTTTGATTATGTCACTATGCTACTCAAAAAACTCACAGTGACTTCCCAGTGTCCACTGAACAAAGACTCTTCACTGTGTCACCTAAACCTTCCGCAATCTAATTTCAACAACTTTTGGATTCTTATTGCACAGATGATCTAGCCAACCAGGCTAGTCACAGTTTCTGACACCACACTTTAGCTAGAGAGCTTCCCAGTGGAAATGGAACCCCATTGTCAATCCCTCCCTAAGTCCACACCCTCTTGTGTGTTGAGACCTAAAGAACCAGTAGGCACTGGCCAAACAAAGGAGGACAGGGATGGTCCCAGAGACACCAGGCAGAAAGAACAGAAATAGTCAGTGGACTGATGCTGGGAAACCCATTATCCACTAGAAAAAATCAAAACAGATTCAGAAGGACTGGAGCAGAGAGCTTACACACATAGACAATATAAGGCTGGAGAAGCTGGCAGGGGCCAGAGTCCACAGGGCTCAGAAAGCCCTATCGAGATGTCTGAACTTTATCCTAAAAGGGCTAGCAGAAATGTTCTTGAAAGAAATTACACTGTAATACTTGAGAACTATTTTAGTGAAAGCAGAAGGTGCCTCCAAAGACTTTTTCTGAAACTCGTGATTCACTTTGCCCATCAATGAAATTCAAACTGTTTTTAGGAAATATATGTGGGAATTTTAATGGCAGTACATCATCTCTTTTAACCAGTGATTATAATCACAGAACTATAGAACTTTAGCAATCATTTACTCTAACCCCTTATTTTAAAGATAAGAGAACTATGGTCCTAAGAGATTAAATAATTTGCTCAAAGACAGAGGCAATTTGTGGCAGAGTCAATATTTAAACCCAAGTCTTATGTCTTCTTTGGCCAGAGCGAATAAGATGTAGTAAACATTCCGATATAAGAATCAAAGCATTTATTCATTAATTCCACAAATATTTATCTATACAGCAGATGCCATCGTAAGCACTGGTTATACAGAAATGAACAATGACAAACACCTTTGCCCTTGTGGGGTTTTCATTCTAGTAGCAGAGACGGATCAAACACACAGACACATACACACACACACACACACACACACACACACACACACACAGAAAAACTTACCTTAGTAAACAAAGTAAATTATACAGCATGTTAAAACAAGGTAAGTGCTACAGAAAAAAGTAGAACAGAGAAGTGGGATGGGGGAGGCTGTCAGGGTAGAACTTGCTGAGATGACATTTGAGAAAGTCTTTAGAAAGGCAAATACTTTCAGGATCCTGGGGATTTGAGAGGTCACATGATTTCTATCCATTCCATCATAACTTACCTGTACAAAGTGGTAGGTAATAGGGCTGAGATTCTGGGGATAAATTCAACCCCTTTTCCAAACCTGCTGACATCCATCTACCAAGTTCAACAAACAAAACTCCACAATTCTAACATTCTCTCTTTTCAAACTGGAAAAAATTCTCCTCCTGGCTTTAATAAGAGGCCTTGATAGGCTGATAAATTGGAACATAATGAAGAAGTGGATAAGGAGGGAATTTGGGGCTGGAAGCAAAACAAGTACATATTCTACACTTGGGTAATGAACCAAGCCAATTTATTTTGGTTACTGCCAAATATGGATTAAAATGTGGGTCACTTCCTGAACACACCAGAAATGAAACTGAGATTGGCACCAAGTTCCCAAAACCTGATGAAGAGTTGCCCAGAAGAGAGAAAAAGGAGACACCAAAAGAGGAAGAACAACTGAGATTATAAAGACCATTAGAGCTTGGCCTCTTCTTCCCCAGAGCATGCTGTGCGGTGGTAAAGAGTCAACAATATCATTCCAGAGAGCCAATACTTTCTGAGCAATCCTCACAATAACCCTATGAGGTGGTCATTTTCATCAGTCTCACTTTACAGATAAGAAAACTGAGGCAACTGAATTTCTGAGATTAAAATGCCCACACAGTCAATGGGCAACAGCCAGACTGGAACCCAGGTCTATCTGACTCCAAAATCCATTCTAGGGGTAGGCAAAATGTGGCTCTTGTCTTGTGTTTGTATGACCTGTGAGTTAGGAATGGTTTTTACATTATTAAAGGGCTGTAAATTTTTTTAAAAAAAAGATGATACGACAGAGACACTATGTGGTGCACAAAGCCTAAAAAATTTACTAACTGGCCCTTTAAAGAAAAAGCTTGCCTACCTTTGTAGTCTAATCCATTATACGAGACATCAACAGATTCACAACAAGTTCTATTAGTTGTAGTTTATTTCCCAAAATGTAAATATCATAAAGAGAAAGAGACTGTGGAAGATAAGGAACTAGCTCTCATACTGGCTGGGCTATAAGACAATCAATCGTTGACTGGGGTATTACAGAACTCTGTGGCATTACTTAATAGTTCTCATACATCATTTTGTTTTCATTTCTTATCATCTGTCCAAACAGGGGCAGTCCCCTCTCTCCCTCCTATCTGCCTGACATCCTTGTCCCCTACTCTCTAGGCACTTAACTCCCAAACACTATTCTTAGGCTGCTCACCGTCTGCCCAATCCTGGTGGTGCCTAATACTAAAATTCTAAAACTATCTGATTTTTTCCCCCTACAAATTTGAATTTCCAGGGTTACTTTATTAAACCACAGCCTGATCACCCAAAGTAATTTTCAAATGTGGGTAACAACCATGCTATATCTGGAAGGCAGGGCCTTTTCTCTTCCACAGATGACCGTGTTCAATTTACTTATGCCAGTGTGGAGTAACTGCATTGCCTTGGCCTCTATCCCCCCTCCTTCTGTATTTATAGCACCCCAGTATTCCTCTGGGAAATCATCCCTCCCTGACTCTCAGAACACTTATTTCACCCACTGTCAACTCTACTCTGGGGTTCAGTCAGGTTGGCTTCAGGGATTATCTCAAGGATGAGCACAGGCTTCAACAAAGAGCCAATGAGAACCACGCTGAGGGCTTCCATTTAAAATCGTGGCCAAGTCATCCCACCAATGTGAAGGAAAAGGCTGCCTGAGAATGGCGCCAGCCTAGAGAAGAGTGGAGTTGACAGATGCAGAGACCAGAGCCTGCTGATATCCTTTGGAGTCATGAGAGTCCGGCAGGTCTTCAGTTAGAACATCACTGGGCTTTCCAGCAACATACCACAACAAATTCCCTCTCTGTTTAAGCCACTTGGATTGGTTCTTCTCTCATTCACCATGGAAAACACCCTGTTTGGTGTGGCCAGAAGAGAAGCACCATATCTACAAATGTAACTTATTAAAACAAACTGAGGCTGGGCATGGTGGCCCATGCCTGTAATCCTTGCCTTGTAAGGCCAAGGCAGGTGGATCACTTGAGGTCAGGAGTACAAGATCAGCCTGGCCAATATGGAGAAACCCCATCGCTACTTAAAATACAAAACTTAGCTAGGCATGGTGGCACATATCTGTAATCCCGCTAGTAGGGAGGCTGAGGCACAAGAATCACTTGAACCCGGGAGGTGGAGGTTGCAGCGAGCCAAGATCACGCCACTGCACTCCAGCTTGGGTGACAGAGTGAGACTCTGTCTCAAAAAAAGAAAAAGAAAAAGAAAAAATAAATAAAACCGAGAGAATGGTGATAACAAGCACTGCCTTCACTGTCAGCAAAGCTCCTCACCAATACTCCATGTCCATACTGAGACCTGAAGGGGTTCCGCTCTCTTTTCCCCATCTATTCCATCTCTCTAGGGCTCTCAGAGAGACATTAAGGCCTCCTAATTTAACACCAAGTGATTGGATTAGAGCTGGGACCGGTGACACTAAAACACTAAGACTCACCATCAATGTTTCAAATTAGCATGCTTCATCTCCTGCCACCCAAAGCTATGACCCCTCAAGCCTCTAAAGAAAGACAAAAAAAAAAAAAAGCAAAGGGATATAACAATCAGTGGGCAAATTCTCCTGCTGCTTTTAGGTCCAGGGTTGCTTGGCAACCAGCCTCAGCCTGGTCATTCCAGTGGACAGGCAGAGGAACGAATGTCAGGCCTCCAGGTCATGCACCATGTCCTGTTTGTGGTCCCACTACTCGAGGGCAGGAGTGGATTCATGCTGTTCTGCAAGGCTGGCAGAATGCAGCTGACAAAGCCCCTGATGTCTAAGGGGAACACATGTGGGTTTCTGTCTGCCCCACACTGGCCAAAGTTCCTCCAACCTTTCTGCCTTCGATGAACATCAGTTATCAGTGTTGCTGAAAACAGATGAAATAGGCTTTCAAAAACAGCTTGATAGGAAAACAAGGAAAAGGTTTTGAACACAGAAAGAACTTTAATGTTATTATTTATCAAGATAGTAGAAATCAGCACAATAAAAGTCACTGTGCACACAGGCCAGCTTGCATTTCAGGTCCAGGATTTTCTCAAATCCTCCAACGCTGCTCATTCCACAGCTACATCCAAGGATTCCTGCTCTGAAAGCACAGCCAGGGTGCTCTCAGTCTCTAGGTCATGAACTAATTTCCAACTGAGAAGTCAATGGGGATAGAGATTTCTACATTTGGCAACACATTTCAGAAGTAACTGTGGTACTAGATCTCTGCACGGTCAGTACCCTGGAGGAGAAGGAGGAAAAAAAAATGTGGGTCAATAAGTCTCTAGTGCTTAGATGTCGCCAAACAGGGCATCTGTGTGAGCAAAAATAGAGAAGAGGTGATGCTGTTCCTTCTCTCTCCCTACCCACTCTAAATACCTAAGAATGGTAGTGTTCCACAAAAAAGCACAGAAACCAAAGCCCAAGAGAGAGACAGAGACAGTCTCTTCTGCTTAAATTTTACTTAGCAAGCCTAAAAAATAAGAAGTTGTATGGGAGGCACTGTCTTTTATTTGCTATATTCCTGTTAAGACCCATTTATGCACATGGAACTATCCAAATGAACTGATATTAAATCCTGCAAAAGGTCACTAAAGATTTCAGATAAATTCTGTGCAGAAACTAAGCCCTGAGGGTATCTACTGGAAGAACAAGAGATGTGGTTCCAACACAGAAATGCTGTCAGCAAACAACATACGAGAGGCCTGAAATACGGACCAATGAGAGGCCTGAAATATGGACAAAGACAAGAGAAATTCCTTTTTAATTTTAAAGGAAAGTGAAAAATGCCTCTTTTGTAATTGATTAGGAGGCTTATAAAGTGTACCTTCCCATTTGTGCTACTATAACTAAAATGATTTGTCAAAACTTAACACTTTTTTTTTTTTTTTGAGATGGAGTTTTGCTCTTGTTGCCAAGGCTGGAGTGCAATGGCGCGATCTTGGCTCACTGCAACCTCTGCCTCCTGGGTTCAAGCGATTCTCGTCCCTCAGTCTCCCAGATAGGACTACAGGCACGTGACACTGTGCCTGGCTAATTTTTGTGTTTTTAGTAGAGATGGGGTTTCACTATATTGGTCAGGCTAGGCTGGTTACAAACTCCTGACCTCAGGTGATCCACCAGCCCTGGCCTCCCAAAGTGCTGGGATTACAGGTATGAGCTAACATGCCCGGCCAACTTAACACCTTTAAATGCGAGGGGTAGGGAGGAGAATATATACTCTAATATTCAAAATATCTATTTTTAAAGCAGTTTCATATTCACAAACAGCTTTGTCAATTTAAGAGTTAGCTGGCCGGGCGCGGTGGCTTAAGCCTGTAATCCCAGCACTTTGGGAGGCCGAGGCAGGCGGATCACGAGGTCAGGAGATCGAGACCATCCTGGCTAACACGGTGAAACCCCGTCTCTACTAAAAAATACAAAAAACTAGCCGGGCGAGGTGGCGGGCGCCTGTAGTCCCAGCTACTCGGGAGGCTGAGGCAGGAGAATGGCGCAAACCAGGGAGGCGGAGCTTGCAGTGAGCTGAGATCCGGCCACTGCACTCCGGTCTGGGGGACGGAGCGAGACTCCGCCTCAAAAAAAAAAAAGAGTTAGCTAAAAGTCCATTTCTTCTAGGTGTGAAGATTAGGAAAGACATCAATTCACCGAAAGTCAACTGGCCCAGTCAAGCAGACCTGGCCCTCCTGCATGGTGCTACTTATGACACAGATTTAGAAACATTCAATTTCTCTCCCCTTTCCTCTACTTGAGAAAAGTAAAGCAATAGAGAACTAAGAGAGAAAAAGAATGAGCACACTGGCAAAAGAACGAGATAGGAGATGGAGGCTGGTGACAGCATTATTCTACACTTAGTTCTGATTCTTACTTCTTTTAACTCATCATTTCTTGGGCTACCCCAAAGGAAGCCAGATGGCATCCTATCAGAGCAGTCACACCTGGTCTATCCAAGACAAAAGGCTGAGGCAGGAGAATTGCTTAAACACAGGAAGCGGAGGTTGCAGTGAGCCAAGATCGTGCCACTGCACTCCAGCCTGGCAACAAAGTGAGATTCTGTCTCAAAAAAAAAAAAAAATCTTTAAAGCAAAATAAAACCTAAGGAGAACCAAGAGATGCTTGAGGCCATCAACACTTAGAGTTGCTTCTAGAAAAAAAGTCAAGTGGTTAAGAAGGGCCCTTTGAAGGAACATCTGACATCATTTATTCAGCAAGCAGCGGGGAGTTTAGAGGATGAGAAGTACCATAAAGACTATTAAATGGGGTAACGAGATAGAAGGGGAAGGATGGGACAGCAACCTGAGACTTTAGGTCAGATGGTAAGAGGAGGACTCTTTGAGAGGACCTTTGGCTAACAGTTGAAGGATGAAAAGATGATGACATAAAAATCTGTAGCAAAGGCATTCCAGAAAAACAGCAAGGGAAGGTGGCGGGAAAGTGCTCAGAGCATCAGAGGAATCTGAGTTCAGCCAAGACAAACTCACAGTGAGGTAGAAACGCACAGTGAGGTAGAAAGCAGAAGGTCAGAGAGGCATTACGTAAGGTAGGCAGAAGCCTGATCATACAAGGCCACACGAACCATGGTAAGGTATCAGAATTGTATTACAAATGGCATAGGAAGCCACTGGGAAATTCTGGATGAGAAAGAGTGAAATAAGGTTCATGACTTCTAAAATATTGGTCTGTCTGCCATATAAGAAATGGATTCTGTCTTACCAAGATCACTAAGGTTCCAGGTGGTCATGATTCCAATGAGTAAGAGTATCATTCTGCCTACAAAAATAGAAGGAGAAATACAATGGGAAAAAATACTATTCAGCAGAGTCTTTCCTTTAATAAAGGGATGCCTCACAATTTTCAACACTGTGGTCACCAACTATATGCCCAGAATGGAAGGTCATTCAGCCCCTCAGAGAAGTGTTCTCTGACTACATAATCTAAAGTTGCCTCTACCCTCTACCATCCATCACTCAGTGTTATCTTATTTCCATCATGGTACTTTATACTATCCAGTAGCATCCTGCTTACTTGTTTACTTGTTTGTCTGCCCACAGAAATAAAAGCTCCATAAGGCTGGAATTTAATCTTGTTCAAAACTATCCCCCCAACACTACAACAATGTCTACCATACAGCTAGAGTACAATAAACATTTGCTGACTGGATTAATAGAGATCTTATCTTTATTTGTATTCAAAAAAAAAATTCTACCAGTCCCCTTTCTAGGGCAATCAGCTTCTTATGTGGGTTGTTATAACTAAAATGACTTCAGAAATTCAGCAGAGATTAGGAAAGAGTATCCTGGTCCTGGATACCTAAGGAAAGAAGGGTTCCCTTGTCCTAGATCCCATAATAACCCAGTCTAGATATGTTTTGGAGTGTCTTGTGCTGTTGTTTACCCCAGAACTGCCCAAGTGTTCGAGTCTGCTGAGTGGCAGGAGTGTGTATGGGTGGGGGTGCGAGGAAATGTAAACTTCTAGTACTGAGAACAGAAATAATTCATGACCAGAGAATGGAGATCAGTCCTTAACACAAACAATTATATAAATAAGGCAACTTTCTGTTAAGTACTACGACACTTACATTAGACTCGAAGAAGTATTCTTAAGTAATCACCTCTGGGTAGTGAGATGGGTTGGGATAGGAGGGGCACTCGTGATGCTATGCTTTTATAATGATTTTTGATAACTCAGCATCCCAAACAGTCCAGAAAAGAGAGCAGAATCTTGTGACTAGACAGATTTACAACCAAGACATCTGGATTAAATTCAATATAATACTGGCCAGAGTATGAGGTCTAGTCTAATTTCTAGATATAATTATGAGGATTTATCTCCACTGAGCAAGCCAGAGATTCAGATGTAGAGACAGCAGAGAGACAATTTTTTTTAATGTCTATACTATCTCACAAAAGGTGAAAATAATGATTAGAGTAGCAATAGCTGCTACATTTTTGTATCTGCTGCTTTGCACATGCTACCCCATTTAACCCTTCCAATGCTCCCAAGTAAGCACTCATGTCCCCATTTTGCAAATGAGAAAACAGCAGATTTAAGGGCTGGGCTAACAATTTATAGTCAGCAGTTTAACAATAGTTCCAAGCAAAAGGGTTGGCATTAGACTAAGGTTCAAATTCTGACAACAGCACTTTTTAGTTGTCTGAGACACTTAATCTCTCTATGCTTCCGTTTGCTGTTTATAAATGAACAGAGCAGTACATACCTCATTAAAACTGTTGTGAAGGTTCAATGAAATAAAGTTTGTAAAACACTTAACGAAAGCATCTGACTCACAGAAAACACTTAAGTGGTAGAGATATTCTACTGCAGTTGTCCCTCAGTATCTGTGGGGCACTGGTTCCAGACTCCCAAAAGATACCAGTATCTATGGATGCTCAAGTCCCTGATATAAAATGGCATAGTATTTGCATATAACCTAAGCACATCCTCCCATATACTTTAAATCATCTCAAGATTACTTATAATACCTAACACAAGGTAAATGCTCTGTAATAGTTGTTATACTGTACTGTTTAGGGAATAATGACGAGGAAAAACGTCTGAACATGTTCAATAATGATGCTCTTTTCCCAACCCAATATTCTCGATTTGTGGTTGGCTGAATTCCCAGATGAGGAACCCACAGATACCGAGGGTCAACTGTACTATTAGTATGGTTCAAATAAATTTAAATCATGCTTTCAACATATGAAATTTTTTATTCTGTGACACTCCGGTAAGGTATCTTCTTTTTGTCCCCAAGGTTCTGCTAAACCAGCAACAAAAAAATGGGGTGGGAGTGGGGAAGCAAGCAGAGAAATAGGAGCTGGCTTTAAAAGAACTGATTAATTGGCCAGGCACGGTGTCTTGTGCCTGTAATCCCAGCACTTTGGAAGGCCAAGGTGGGTGGATTACTTGAGGTCAGGAGTCTGAGACCAGCCTAGCCAACATGGTGAAACCCCATCTCTACTAAAAATACAAATATTAGCTTGGCATGGTGACACGCGCCTGTAATCCTAGCCACTGGGGAGGCTGAGGCACTAGAATCACTTGAACCTGGGAGGCAGAGGTTGCAGTGAGCCGAGATCATGCCACTGTACTCCAGCCTGGGCAACAGAGTAACACTCCATCTTTAAAAAAAAAAAAAAAAAAAGAATTGGTTAATAATCATGAACAAAAGAGAGAGAGATGCAACCTAAGCATCCAAAAATAGGTCATCAGTTCAAAAAGTCTTCACACAATATACCTGGAGTATCATGTAGCCACTAAAAACCATCTTAGAGAGTAATGATACATAGGGATGATCATGAACTGTTGAAAAGGCTATAAAACCAAAATGATAATCTCTAATCAGTACTATAGGCATAATTTGCTTTTTCTTTTATCCATCTGTAATTTCTAAACTTTCTCTAATGAACATGTATTGTCTGTATAATCATGTTATCTAAGAAAAAATACATGTTTTTGGATTGCTTTTTTTCCTTTTAATGACTAATGTATGTAGACAGAAAGTCAGGGGAAGGCAGAAGGGTCAGCCTGCTCCTTAGGTGTTGGTGGCTTTGTCAGTGGCTTTGTCAGCTGTGGGCTTGGTTGTCCAAGGGAGGGAGATGTAAGCCATCTATCTTATCCAGGTCTCATTGTATATGTCCAAAATACATTCTCCATGGAGATTCTAGATGGAGCACCTACAAAGACTCAGATCTCATACCCAGTTTCCTGACCTCCCCAAATAGGTTTCTAGGTCTCTAATTGGCATTAAAAATACATAATAATTTCTGGAACTGTTCAACTAACCCAAATAACATGCTCTCATTCCATGTCCCCAAATTTCTCTTCTTGAAATACAAATCATTGACCTACTTTGTTAAAGACCATTTTAATGGCGCTCTCCCACCCCAACGATAAAAATGGGACACCTGACACTGCCATCAGGTCCCATTAGAGAGGTAGAAAATAAGCCACTAAATGTTACCCATCAGAGCGGCTAACCAGTGAGCCAGATGTTCTGTGCCCACCCTGGTTCTGAGCACATCCTCTCACTCTGAAATGTAACACAGGAAGTATAACAGGAAAGGGAGCCCTAGACAGTGCTTTTTAACCAGATGAGGCCACTCACAGTCCGACTAAGAGTTCTGCAGAACCAGAACATCTTAGACACCTCAAATCTGAGAGTCATTTTAGCTATAATTATAGAACTCTGAGCCAGACGCAGTGGCTCACGCCTGTAATCCCAGCACTTTGGGAGGCCAAGGCGGGCAGATCACGAGGTCAAGAGTTCGAGACCAGCCTGGCCAACATGGTGAAACCCTGTCTCCACTAAAAATACAAAAATTAGCTGGGTGTGATGGCATGTCCCAACTATCTGGGAGGCTGAGGCAGGAGAATTGCCTGAACCTGGGAGGTGGAGGTTGCAGTAAGCCAAGATCATGCCACTGCATTCCAGCCTAGGCAACAAAACAAGACTCCGTTTCAAAAAAAAAATTATAGAACTCCAGAAATCTGTTTCAGGTCACTTCCATTTACCAAAGGCTTTGTTTTCTCCATAACTGAGATATCAGGGATGAATCCCAGCTACTCAAGAGGCTGAGGCGGGAAGATCATTTGAGGCCAGGAATTTGAAACCAGCCTGAGCAACACAGCAAGATGCTATGTCTAAAAACACTTTTTTACACTTAGCTGAGCATGGTAGCAAGCTCCTGTAGTCCCAGCTACTCAGGAAAATGAGGTGGGAGGAACACTTGAGCCCAGGAGTCCGAGGCTGCAGTTAACTATGATCACACCACTGCATTCCAGCCTGGGTAATAGACGAAGACCCCAACTCTTGAAATTAACTTTTTAAAAAATGTCTAAGGGCCAGACAGTGGCTTACGCCTGTAATCCCAGCACTTTGGGAGGCCAAGGCAGGAGGATCACTTGAGGCCAAGAGTTCTAGATAAGCCTGGGCAGCATACTGAGACCCCCAACTCTACCAAAAAAAAAAAATGTTTTTTAATTAGCCAGGCATAGTGACACCAGCTTGCAGTTCCACCTACTTGGGAGGCTGAGGTGGGAGGATTGCTTACACCCAGAAGTCTGAGGGTATAGTGAGCTATGATTGTACTACTACACTGGGTGACAGCACAAGACTCCCTTTAAAAAAAAAAAAAAAAAAAAAAGATACCATGTCACTTAAGTTATTTGTACACAAATTAGTATGAAGAGGAAGTAGAGTTTTACTTTTGCGTCTCAAAAAAAAAAAAAAAAAAAAAAAAGATACCAGGGATCAGTCACCTCTCTGGTCCTTTGGCAAGGCAAGAGAGAGACGGAAGAAGGCCAGATACAGTGAATAAATGATGGGGGTGGGTGGGGAAAGATGAAGGGAAAGAAAAAGAAGGGAGGAAAGCAAATGTGAGAGAGAAAGAAAACATACAGATGGTAGAAAACATATTCTCTACATTTGGACTAGAATTTCCTAGAACAATGCAAGGTTTCTAGTGAGGAAGAAGGGCTTTCCTGTTAAGACCTGAGACACCCCCAAACCATCACCATTTCAGCACATAAAAAATTTACCTTTGTCAATAGTTCCTAAAATGGTTAAAGCTGAAACCCTCAAATGCCAACAGCCAAATCAGGATAGTACTGGAAATTTTTTTTCCTCTGTAGAAATAAAGGAATGCATCTACCTACTGGATTTGGGGTACCCATTCTCAAGCAGAAATAACACGCTCTCATTCCAATTACTCTCTCTAAAGCAAGATCAACACCAAGGGAGAGACAAGACAAAAGAAGTGTGAAACCAGAGGCCTACAGGCCCCCACGGCAGTGCGTGTGCATTAGTCAGGTTGCACTAGCAAATCTGTCAGAGGACAAGAATGTGTGAAGAGCAAGAACAGTGCCAGGTCGGAACATCCCGGTGTTAGAACTGCAGCATTCCGAGGAGTTGCAAATTGTTTGGATGCACTGAAGGAAAAGGGTATGTGGCTTCACAAGATCAGGAGACGAAGCAGACAGGAGAGTCCCACACTTGGAGACAGGAGTTAAAAATCCTAAGGAAGTGGTTGCCTAGGGACTGGAGGTAGGGATGGAAAGAATGGCAGATATTAGCTAAGGAGTACAGGATTGCTTTGGGGGAATGATGAAAACGTGCTAATATTAATCGTGAAGATGAATGCAAAATCCTCTGCATATACTAAAAGCCATTGAATTGTACGCTGCAAATGGGTAAACTGTGTGGTGTGAATTGTATCTCAAAAAAGCTGTTTTTAGAAAAAATTGTCCATGGTCTCTGCCTACCATCGCCTACCCCCAGGCTGCCCATTTGGGGAGCTCAGTAATATGACTGATTGAGACGGCACATTAAGAGATATGAGTCATCCTTCTCCAGTTTGACATTTTACAAGTTTCTTGCTTAACCATCAAAAAACACTTAAATTGTCTTTCTTAAAGAGACTCAGTTTAAGGGCAGTAAGGATTAGATTCCTTAGGAAAACAAGCCAATTTTAAGTTCTTCAACTCGTGATCATCTTCATGTACAAATTATGTACAGTTTCAAGCACAAAATCCCAAGCAAGCCCCATTGGGCTGTGTCTTTTCCTTGCAGTATGAGGTTGCACTGGCCAGGAGAGGTGGAGGAGATGAGAAGCAAGCCAAAGTTATATCCCAAAAGACACGGAGGCCAAAAGCTATCAGTTCCACTCTAATTTCCTATGCAATGGAGCAGAGCTTCCCTGCTGGGGAACCGATTACAAGCATGCTGGCTACATAAGAGGAAACAGGCTTTCTTTCCAGAGAGAAACCCATCTTGCTGTTCTAAACAGAGCTGGCAACATGGTAGTCTGCTGACCTTTCACACTGAACTCAGGGCGGCTTCAGTCAGAAGGCCGGGAGATTGCGGCAAGGCCTGGCCAGCAGACACAGATGCAGCAGGAGGCCAAAGCCTCCAGATGCTGAGGCACTCGTCTCCAGTGCCTGCCCTGGCCTCCACAATGACATATTGTCCACAGCAGGGGTTGTGTGGCTGATGATCTGCTAGATAAGTCGCCCAGGGTAAAGTCTGTGTCAAACATTTCAGTGCACTAGTCAGACACAAATGCAAGAAACCCTTATTTTTGGAAGAGCAACCCACAGATTTTCTTAAGAAGCAAACAGCAGAGCGAAAGCAGCACTAATTTCCTGATGGTGACACCCTGGGGTCACACTAGCAGCAACTGTGGTCTGCACAGTCATCCAGCCCTCCTTTAACAGGGTGAGAATGAGCTGAGATCAGAACAGAGACAGCAGTATTTGCCAGAAATGAGTTGCCCAGGGGCACCTCCAGGTAGAAGGGGGAGATCAGCCCTCTCTGGGTTTAGGGCACCTCAGCTCCAGAGCCATCAGCCAGTCTCTCTCTTCCTCTCCCCAGATCCTGAGTTCCCCTAGCTGTGCAACAGCTCAACTAGCTCATTATGCTTCCTGAATGTTTTTAAAGAAAAAAAAAATGTGAAACATAATTACAGGCTCTGACCTCAAATGACTTTAACCCTGACAAGAGCACCCAAGACTCACTGTGGGAATACAGTTTCCCTGTGATTGCCCAGGAGCAAAAGTTTCCTTTCAGGAGCTCCCCCACATCCGCTGGCAATGCTGCAGAAGGGTTCCGGCTCACAGGCCAAGCTCACGGAACAACTGGATCCCAGGCGTGAAGCCACACTGGCTGACATGTTCTCAAGCTGCTAGAACTTTTACACTTCTGAAACACTCCTGCATCATTCCTAGGCCTGCAGTAATGCAAACATCCTCCAGATATCTGAGGTGTGCCCACATGTGGCTGGAGAGCACAGCTGTGCACATTAAGGGAGAACAGGATTTGGGGACTAGATTTATCGAGAATCTCTTCTGACCTATTTAGACTTAATGTGTGGTCCAAGGACTCCCACCATGCAAATCACTTGGGGTGAGATGGAAGGGAGTTGGGGGGCAGGTGTAGGAAATTCAGATTTCTAGGCTCATGCATCAGCATTTTCTTGGGTAAAGCCTGGGAATCTGCAATTAGGGGAATTCTTACACACTTTCACTTTTAAGAACCACTATCTTGCAACAAGGACACTCTAATGGCAGATTCCAATAACAGGTCACTTACCACGGGTCTGCTTACACTGCTAAGCACCATATCTACAATTATCTCAGCTGTTCCTCACAATAATATTGTAAGGTATAATAGATATTTATTATCCTCCCTTGCACTTAAGCTGCTTTCTCCAGTTTCAGCTCCAAAGGTCAAATCCAAAGGCTTCTAAACAAGTCCTCACCCAAACTGGCCAGGAAGAAACATCAAGTCATCAAAGCCTCTCCAGCTCTCTGCTACCCACCTGCTAAATGTGGACACTCCCCATGGTTTCAGCATCCACTCTTGTCTCTCACTCCATGCCAGGTGTTCTTCACCCTTGCTGCACATTAGAATCACCTGGGGAGTTTTTTAAAACACCCCATACCCAGATTGCACCCAGCCAAATTATATCAGAATCTCTGAAGGTGAGTTCTGAGCTCCCCACGGTGATTCCAATGGACAGCAGAGGCTGAGGACCCCTGCATAGGTCTCACTCTTATAGATTCAGTCACTCCCAGGGACTCAAATACCACCTGGGGAGAGCCAAACCTATACCGGTAGCCCTCATCTTCCTCCAGAGCTCCGGACTTGTGCTTCCCACAGCCTCGTGGGTGTCTCCACCTGTAAGCCCTGTAGGAACTCAGCAAGGACAAACCTTACTTTACTCTGTATCCCCCATCACACACCACGATTCCTCTCCTGTATGGAGTTCAGCCATCCTCCTATGGCCTAAGAAGGGAACGCTGGAGACACGCCTAACTCCTCTGTCACCCCTTCCTCAGGCATTATGCTGCTGACTATGTGCTCTCTTCATCCACACCTGATCATCTACTCTCAAAAATGCCATGAATCGGCCAGGCACAGTGGCTCATGCCTGTAATCCCAGCACTGTGGGAGGCCAAAGAGGGCAGATCACGTCAGGTCAGGAGTTCAAGACCATCCTGGTCAACACAGTGAAACCCCGTCTCTACTAAAAAAAAAACACAGAAAATTAGCTGGGTGTGGTGGCATGTGCCTGTAGTCCCAGCTACTCAGGAGGCTGGGGCAGGAGAATCGCTTGAACCCGGGAGGCAGAGGCTGCAGTGAGCCAAGATCGCACCACTGCACTCCAGCCTGGGCAACAGACCAAGACTCCGTCTCAAGAAAAAAAAAAAAAAAAGCCACAAATTCTGCATTCCACTCTATAACTTATCAGTGTTTATTTGAATATTCAAATTGTGATTCCACTGAGTAAAACAGATTTTCGGCAGACTCTATTCCCTAGCACACAGCCACCTGCAACCAAGTCTAAGGAATGTGTCACTCCCCTCCCTTTCCCCCGGGGCGTGATAGACAGATGGTGTCCATTCTCTCACATACTTCTGCCTTGGGACAGTGTTAAGCAGAGAATGACTCTCATACCACCGGTGAAATATGGGATTATTTTAGGCAATACAATGACAAATACTTTCCAATGTAATGATTATGATTTAATAATTATTTGAAGATATTTTTTAAAAAAGTTAAACATATCAAACTTGCCATTTCTGAATGCAGGTTCAAAAGCTCCTTTTTAAAATAAATGTATTTTGTAATGAGTAGACTTTTTTCAAAGTAAACAAATGGTGGCAAGAGTGGGGCAAAAATAACAGAGGTACCCTTTACGTAACTGATCATTAGTGACCACATTGCCCCATTGGGCTTGATAAGCCTTCAGTTGCCTTTCCCACAGGCCTCTGCTCCCTCCCCCAGAGATCCCTTTAAACTGTTAGCAATCACCCCTTTGTGCTGTGGGCTGCCCGTTTCTCTGCCTCCTCTCAAAACACTGAGCATCTAGGAGACAAGGACTGTGCCTGCTTCATGCCAGGAACCTGGCCAAAGTAGCCTTCTACATCAACAGGAGCTGGAACAGAGATGGCAGAGGACATGTGGCATGATCCTATCCTCCATCAGGGAAAAGTGCTAAGCTCTGCAGGAGAAGCTGCCAGAGAGAGATGTCATGCAAAACTCCCCACTCCCTCACCAGTTCCCAGGAATTCCAGCGCCCACAGGGAAGCTTCTATGATAGGCACTGTGTCCCCTAGACCGGGGTCATGGTCTCCGGTCACAGAAGGCAGAAGACTACCCTCCTTCGACACCTGCCGAATCTCCTGAATGTTGCACACGCCGCACAAAGATAAAAACTCAACAGCACCATCACTAGGAACAAAAACAAGGTCTCTCGGATCCTACATTCAACTGATTTCTAGGTACAGCTGTCTCAGTTTAGGGAATGATTTTTGCTGTGGCTTTTAATCCCAGAATTAATAATACACACAAACTGGAAAGGGGAAAATGGAGACAATTCTAAGTATCATTTCATTTACAGAGATAATTCTGTAATAAACTGTCTAAAATGGTGAGTTTCCTTCCTACTCTAAAATCATGGTTTATCAAATTCAGTTCACTCAGAACTTTTCAGAAACACTGCTATGAAATACTTCTTAAAATGAAAAATGTACATACCCTTTGGTCCAGCAGTTTCATTTCTAGGAATTTGTCACCCATGTGCCTCACGCCAGAGGTGCCAGGATGTTTGCAACACCATTACTTGCAATGGTGAAAGGTTGGAAATAATCTAAATGTTTATTATGAGGGGAATGGTTACATAAACCACATTTAATTCATACAATAGAATACAATGCAATCTAACAATGAGTGAACTCTCTATGTACCAATGTAGAATGATATCCAATATATTAAAAGCAAAGGGTAAAACGGCACATATGGCACGTTACCACATAATGTGTATGTGTATTTGTTGGCACATGCATCAATTACACCTGAAAAATACCAAAGAAACTGATAAAATGATGCCTCCAGAGGAAGAAGTGGGGATGAGGAGACAGGAAGCATTGGAAGGATACTCACATTCTCTTTTGAAATGTGAACCACTTATAGGTATTACCTGTTTAGACAACCCTTTTAAAAAGAAACACAGCTATGAGTTAAAGTAAAAATACCTTATTTTATTTGTTCAACTAATATTCATTGTCTACCCCTAACCCACAAGTGTGATAATGAGATACACAGTCAGGAATTTGCTAAGGCTTTGATCCTATCTGCTTGACAGTCTCCTTGGCATAGAAACAGCCAAAGTTCAACTCGGTCAGCTTGGAGATCTATCTGAAGTCTCAGAGGAGGAGGCAGTTCATATTTTCAAAGTGTTCAAATTAGCCTGCAGTAAACTTAAAAGCAGATCTAACAGCAAGATCAGATGAGTTTTGAAACTTACCGGTGGTATCTTTTCAAACCATATAAAACAGGAGTTTTTTGAGCTTTTGCTGTGTGGCAGCAGTAAGAGTCAAAGAGTAAGTAGCTACTGGCTTGGCCCAGAGAAACCAGCTAGTTAACAGTTTGGTCCGGAATTCACAAACCCCCTCAAACCTTTGTCTATCTGGCAAAGAAAACACACACACACACACATACACACTACCCTAACCCCAGGAATCTCCTCTTTCTAAATATAGCAGGAAACTGCCCAGTCTCCGGCTTACTAACCAGGGCAGCGTTCTGTGCCTTCCAACCAAGGTGAAATGAGCCAGACACAAACATGCCATGACAGCTCGTGGCCCACACTGCCAAGCTGTTTTACTTATCATTTCCTCTCTCTCCATTCTGAGTTGCTACAAAAATGTGTAAACCCCAGTCACTATAATTTGTAAAAATTCCTCTGGCTACTAATGCTGTTGTTCTCACCCTAAATAAACATGATTTCCTTCTTGGTCCCTGAGCTTGGAGGTTAGAATAGACTGTTAGATATGGGCAAAGCCGCATCCCATCTCCCATCTGACCTGTAAGAACATGCAGCTCAAAAAGCGTATCAGGCTTTCTGATAATAGGGACACATCCAATTAATTGGACACATCCAATTAAAAGGGGGTGCTTTTACACTGTAAACGTCTATACATAGTAGGGACACATCCAATTAATTGTCATCTCTCTCTCCCTGGCACACATACACACACACTAGTTTGTTTTTTTGCTTGTTTGTTTGCTTGTTTTTCCCCATCCCCTGGTTGTTTTAGAATCAGTGTCAGTGTGCAACAGAAGGGTCTGTTAAGGATGTTTCTGATTTAACCAAAAGGTTAAGCTTCAGAAACAATCTAACTACTCAAAGGAGCACCAAATTATCAACCAGCTACAAGGATGCAAAGGACCTAAACAACAGATGTCAAAGGGCTTGTAAAAACTGGAGTCTGCAACCATTCCACTTGAAGGAATACATCTCAGGGAAATGCTGGAATCCACATACAAAAGCAGGTGTGCAAATAATCATTGCAGCACGCTTTCTAATAGTGAACAACGGAGATAATCCAAATATCCTTCAACAGGAAACTGAGTAAATACCAACTATGGCATATCCACATAAAGCTCTCTGTAGTCATTAAAAAGAATGCACTACATGCATGTACTGACATGGAAGGTTTTCAAGACAAATGATCAACTGGAAAAGCAAAACACAAAATAATCCTTACAGTACAATCCCATTTATGAAAAAAAAATACAGAAAAAGGACAAGAAAAAAAATGCATACCAAACTGCTGACAACGATTGTTAACTAGGAAAAGGGGGTGCTTTTACACTGTAAATGTCTATACTCTTTGATACTTTTATGAGAATGTATTCAGCAATTATCCATGTCATATTATTTTGTCTTTGCACTATAAGATTAGGTCACTCATTCATATCGTTAATTTTACCCCTAAACCTAATCCTTCCCAAGCAAACTAGTTTAGAAAATAGTACCATCATTCACATAATTGCTCAGACCAAAAATATCTGAATCATTCTAGACTTCTTTCTTTTCTCTCATAGCCCATATGTTGTGCAGCAAATCCTGTGGGCTCTACTTCCAAAAATACCCAGCCTCTGACCACCATCTGTGATGTTGCCACCCTAGTCCACGGTGCCATCATCTCTCACCTGACCTATCACAACAGTTTCCTTACTGGTCATCTTGCCTCCATTCTTGCTCCACTACACTTGGTCTCTACACAGCTGCCTACACAATCTTTTTAAAGCACGAGTACGATCATGGCACAGCCTTCCGTGGCTGCCCATCACACTTAGAATAAAGCCTAAGTTCTTTCTAGAATTCAAGATCCCTATGACCTGGCCCTGGCCTATCTCTTCGTGCATTCGCCTTCATTCTGCTACAGTCACAACTGGCCGCGCAACTGGCCGCGCCACTGGCCCCCAAACGTCCCACTCAATCTCCCCACTAATGACTCCTGCATTGGTTACCTCCATCCAAAAAGCCATTACTCTATAGTCTAGGGCTTTAGAGGACATGGTAAAGGTTGAGCAGGGTCTCCATATTTGCTGAACGAAACAAAAAAATATGTAAGTTTAAAAGTTAGGCCGGGCGCGGTGGCTCAAGCCTGTAATCCCAGCACTTTGGGAGGCCGAGACGGGCGGATCACGAGGTCAGGAGATCGAGAACACCCTGGCTAACACGGTGAAACCCCGTCTCTACTAAAAACTACAAAAAACTAGCCGGGCGAGGTGGCGGCGCCTGTAGTCCCAGCTACCCGGGAGGCTGAGGCAGGAGAATGGCGTGAACCCGGGAGGCGGAGCTTGCAGTGAGCTGAGATCCGGCCACAGCACTCCAGCCTGGGTGACACAGCGAGACTCCGTCTCAAAAAATAAAAATAAAAAATAAAAGTTAAAACAAGGCTCATTCAGAAACTTAAATATAGAAAAACTACTTTGACTGCTAGGTTAGTATTCCTCCACTGGCTAATTTTTAGAAACTCAATGGTCTTGACAGGATAACAAAGTTCCCTTTACAACTTGCTTTCCCCAGTAGCTCAATGGTGATAATGGTTCTTCCTTGTCCGGTTCTCATTTTGTCCATTGAGAGAGCTTGGATCATTAGCTTATGCAGGCCAGAATTAGGAAGTCCAGCCTGTGGCATCCGCCCAGAGTGATGCCCACTGGCCTAAAAAGAGCAGAAACCTGAACCACAGCCTCATAAGAATCACTTTCCTAACTCCTGAGATCCTGAAACTGATCAGTTAAATACATCTAAGACGGAAGCACATGGAAACAAATAGTCCCTAAAAGAGGGCAAATGGAGAAAATATACTAAGTGCTGTTCACTTAATCATCAAAAGTTTCATGGGACAAAGTAAAGGAAAAAAAACATCTGAATAGACATTTCAGCAAAGATGATACACCAATGATCAACAAACTCATGAAAAGGTGCTCATCCTCATTGGTCATCAGGATAATGCAAATTAAAAACACAATGAGGTATCACTTCACACCCACTAGAGTGGCTACAATCAAAAAGAAAGACAACAACCAGTATTAGCGAGGATGTGGAGAAGTCAGAATCCTCATTCATTGCTGGTGGGAATGTGAAACGGTGCTTCTGTTATGGAAAACAGCATAGTAGGCTTTTTAAATAAACATAAGTTTAAATTAAACTTAAACATAAATTTACAATACAACCCAGCAAAATTCTACTCCTAGGTAAAAAATGAAATTAGAAGTGAAAACATATATACACATAAAGACACGTATGCAAACATTCATAGCAGCATTATTCATAAGAGCAAAAAACTGGAAACCACCCAAATCATCAGCTGGTGAATGGATAAACAACTTATGGTTTACAAAATGGAATATTTTCTAGCAATAAAAAGGAACAAACTACTGATGCATGGTACAACACGATGAGCCTCAAACACAGCATGCTAAGTGAAAGAAGCCAGATGCATAAGACTACATATTATGAGATTCCATTTAGCTTAATTTTTCAGAGAAGATAAATCTTTAGAGACAGAAAATAGTAGATCAGTGCTTGTATGAGGCTTCAGGCAAAAATGCAGTGCCTGCAAATGAGCAAGAGAAAGCTTTTTGGGGTGCTAAAAATGTTTTAAAACAGGACTAGGATGACGGTTGCATAACTCTGTAACTACAAACCACTGAATTATACACTTAAGAAAAGTGAGTGGTTAGGAGCCATGGTTCATGCCTGTAATCCCAGCACTTTGGGAGGCCAAGAGGGGAGGATTGCCAGAGGCCAGGAGTTCGAGACCAGCCTGGGCAACAACAAAGTGAAACCCCCATCTCTACAAATAATAAAAACAATAAAAAATAAAATTTTAAAAGGTGAATTTTATGGAATGTAAATTATAATTCAATCAAGCTTTTAAGAAAACCTCCCCCAAAAACATGCTGACCTGAAGCAAGTTACTGCTTTGAAAGGAATAAATATAAATACAGTGTTCTTGTGCGAGACAACCATGATAAATTGGTGTGTCAATTCCAAGTGTTAGTGATCACACTGAAGGGAAACGAAATGGAAAGAAAAAAATACATTTTTATGACTTTAAAAGAGAAAGAATAGTCTTTGTTAATGATAGCTGTTGATAATTAAAACTTAACAAGATATTCAGCCATGAAAAGAAATGAAATCCTAACACATGCTATTAACATGGATGAACCTTGGAAATATTTTGCTAAGTGAAATAAGCCAGATATTTATGACAGATATTGTATAATTCCACTTATAAGAAGTACATAGAATACGCAAATTCATAGAGACAGGAGAATAGAGCTTACCAGGGTTGGGGGAGGGGAAAGGGGGGAGTTATTGTTTAATAGGAACAGAGTTCTAGTTTGTGATTATGAAAATGTTCTCAAAAGAGATAGTAATTATACAACATGGTGAACATGCTGAAAACCACTGAATTATATACTTAAAAATGACTAAAGTGGTAAATGTTGTGTTATGTATATTTTACAACAAACAAACCTCAACAATAAGAAATAACCCAAACAAAAAAGGGCAAAAGATCTGAAGACATCTCACCAAAGAAGATACGCAGATGGCAAGTAAGCAACATGGAAAGACGCCAAACATCATATGTCTTCAGGAAATAGTTAAATTGTTTTAAATGAGATACCACTACACATCTAGTAGAATGGTCAAAATCCAAAACACAGACAAAACCAAGTGCTGAGCAGAATGTAGAGCAACAGGAACTCTCCTTCATTGCTGGTGAGAACGCAAAACAATACAGTGGAAGCCAGTTTAACCGTTTCTTAAAAAAACTAAACATACTATTAATATTACTATATAATCTAGCAATTATACTACTTGGTATTTACCCAAATGAGCTAAAAACTTATTTCCACATATAAACTGCATGCAAATGTTTATATCAGCTTTATTCATAATTGATAAAACTTGGAAATGACCAAAATGTCCTTCAATAGATAAAAGGATAAACTATGGCACATCTAGACAACAGAATATTATTAAGCAGTAAAAAGAAACGAGCTATCTAGACATAAGAAGACATGAACAACCTTGAGTACACGCTGCTAAGTGAAAAAAAAGCCAATCTGCAAAGGCCACATACTGTTTAATTCCAACTGTATAACATTCTGGAAAAGGTAAAACTAGAGAGACAGTGAAAAGATTCGTGGTTGCCAGGGGTTAGTGGGGAGGGAGGGATGAACAGGTGGAGCACATAGGATTTTTAGGGTGGTGAAACTATTCTGTATGATACTATGATAGTGGTTATATGTCATTATACATTTGTCAAAATCCACAGAATGTACAACACGAAGACTGAGTCCTAATGTAAATTATGGACTTTAGTTATTAATGTTATATTGATATTGGTTCATCAACTGTAACAACTATACCATGCTAATGCAGGATGTTAGAAATAGGGGCAACTAGAAGGAACGGGTATGAGGCGCTATGTGGGAACTTTCTACACTTTCCACTCAATTTTTCTGTGAATTTAAAACTGCTCTAACAACAACAACAAAAAATCCACTAATAATTTTAAGTGCAGGGGAGGAGGGTTTAAGCCAAAGCCAATGAGTTGAGAACTACAGACTGGATGCAAATTTATTCAGTCCAACTAAGAACACAGAATGGAGTAAAATGAAGGGATCTTTTTAGCCAATGTTACATAAAAACTACAAAACTTTGTTTGAATTTAATTTACTGCCATTTATGCTTGTATGAGTAATATTCAAACTGTCAATTACTACCATTTACAAATAATTAGGAAATGCCTTTGATTTTCTTTATTCACAAGGTACTGAAGCAAAGCAAAAGATCTGGGGAAAATATTTTGCTACCCAACTCCACATCCATTTGTCCCACTGGGATTTTCTGAGTAACATAATTACTCCTAAACAAAGCAGGTTGGCATCAAACATCCTTTGAGAGTTTATGCCATTCAAGAAGCGCTTATGTATTGCAAAATGCCTATCCTTAATTCTAACAAGTACAAAAGGGTGACAGGCTTTAAACCATGTAACTCAATGCTGACCTTTTTACTCTTGCTTTAAAAGGCAAAGAGGATGAACCACTTACTTACCTTACTGAATCACACCAAGAACAGGTTTTTGGCCTCTCTGTTCAATGCTGTATTACTCAGTGAAAAAACAATCACTGATAATCATTCAGGGTTACCCCCAAAAGAAACTCTGCTGCTTTACAAAGCCAAGACACATTCAGTCACCCTTATCTGTCCCTCTAGCCCACATGGGTTCTTCAAAGCCTGTGATGGAGAAAGAATTACAAAACTTCAGAGGATAATACAACATCTTAGGTGGCCTTTCCTACCCAGGGCTCGGAGTCTAAAAAACAACTCGCAATATTTTCACTTCATCAAGCACCTGCTGCATGTTTCTCCTTTACGGGATCTAGATCTATAAAGAATTTGCATCCCCATTGCCAGCATCTCATTCATAAAGTGGAAGTAATAGTAACAATGATCTACCTGAACTTTGGTAATCCCTAGAGGACAGTTTTACTGCCTGTGATTAACCCTCAAAAGCAAGCTAAATCCAAAGAGCTGCAAATACTAGTTACAAAATAACTGTAAAATAAAATAAATATGGCTATAAAATAAAGCCACAAAAGTTTAGAGCTATAAGAGAACACATTATCTAAACCCAGTGTTTATATAATTATGTATTTATGTTTAAGTTGTACTGGAAAAACCCTTCTGTTTATAAACATAATAAACATGACTGAAGAAAAATAATACACAAACATTAATATAGTAGTACACAATGTAGCAAGCATCTCATGATACCAGAATGTCTGAAATCCAGGACACAATGGTTGACTCCACCCTCTATTTTAAGAGGTCACCTGACCTGATCAAGTAGTAGTTAGTAGTGGTAGAATACATTAGTAGAGTTGGATGTAGAGAGAACAGAATACCTAGTTCCCCATCAGTCTTTCCCCCAGATTACAGGGCTGATCCATTTCATTAGACAGCTTAAATAACCCTTCAACTCTATCACTGCAATGTTCCTTCCTACCAAAGAATTCCTGCCCCCAAAAAAATAGTAGTAGGAAAACTGTCAGTCACCCAAAGGAACCCTCCTCAGATTCAATGCCAAAATAGAAAATACAAGTCCAAATCCTAGGGCTTGGTGCAAGAGCTTTCATTCCGGGCAAGTGATATGGGGCAGAAGTAAGAGCTCTGCATTGGCAGGGACTCCATCTCTGGCTCAAACCAGGTGGATTCAAAAGCTCTGGTCCTGCAGCCAGAGCTGTGTGACTCAGAAGAAGTGTTTTCCCCAGTCTCTGTTTCCTCATTTGCAAAATGAATCTAAGCACATGAGATAATTATAGGTGAAGAGTGCCTGGAATGAAGTACACCTCTGTAAGCACAGGGGTAGCAAAATATTCACTGCTACACCCTTAGTGCCCAGTGCAGCCCAGTGCAGTACCCAGTACACCACAAGCACACCAAAAGTTTGCTGAGTGAAGCAGAGAACCCACTAAAGCCAGCCTGAGGTTCAATCAAAATTCCTGGGCCCAACCTGTGAGTGGGCCCCCAACTTACTCCAAACCAGGGACCCACGTCCCCAAACCAAGAATGGCCTTGATCATTGACAAGAGTCTATTCATATGTTTCAGGTAAAGCACAGCCTGAGAATCCGCATCACATCACAGTCCTGTGTTCATTTCATCCCAAAAGATAGGCACTCTGAGCTGCCCTGGCATTCCATTGTCTCTCTCTTCATTTTTAGAAGCAACAAGCTGACAAAATGACATCTCAGGCACCTGACTTTTATAAGTGCCCTTTAAAGAGGCTTGGGAACAATTCTCATAGCTAGGACTCTACTCTGCTAAGGCAACCTTTCTTAGCTGAAAGGTATCACCTACTAACAAATCCATCACAGAAACAGATAAAATAACAGAGTCAGAGACAATTCCACTATCTGCCTTCATGTGGTTCCTGATTCTTAAAACTAAAAGATGAACTGGGCTATTTTTAAATGGGGAGACTGAAAAGGCACCAAAAACGTTCTCACAATCCAAAGCACTCATCCCTAGAGCACGCTTATTTGGCCAGAAAAAGAAACTCTCTGGCTCTGCAAAAGTGAAGCAGAATGCAAAATTGCATCTCTCCCCTTGTACCAAAAGGAAAAAATGCAAAAATGGTTTTACAAAAAGTCCAAGAATGTTTGAAATACGTTTAAACTTCTTTCTGAGGACTATGGACATTACTTCTCAGACCTTTACGTTTTCAAGGATAATGGGAGAGGTAAAAAGGAGAGCTTGGGAGCAGGAGAGGGAGAGAGTTGGGATATGTACATTCTATTTTTAAACCCTCGCCCACAGTTTAGAGTAAAGGAACACTCTGATTCTCTACTCCCACCCCTATCACCTTCTGCTAAACACAAGAATCAGAACCTGCGCACGTACTGATTCTAGATTTAGAGATCACTGGCTGCCAATACTCCAAGGAGTCGCAAGCTAAAACCAAGCATTCCACCCAGGGAACCCGGCGGCCTGACTGGGCTGGAGCTGCGTACAGGGAGCGAAGCAGTCACAACCCGCCTTTTCCCAAGGGGAGGCAGCGCCCCCTCGGCAGGGCACGCTCTATTCTCACGGCTGGGCACCCAAGGCTGAGCAACTCTGCCCTATGGGATCTGCCCGCAGGCTGCGGCGCGCTGGGCACTCTGGCCCCACTCCTGGGGACACCTGCGTGCCGCGCACGCCCACCCGCGGTGCCCCAGAGCACCACCCGCGCTCGGTCACCTCCCGACCATCCCCGAACGCAAAAGGCGGAGCGACGGGTCTCTCTCTTCATCTGATGGTTGCCGGTTGGCCCGCTTTACGTATCCTTCCTGCCTCGGAGGCGTCGACACCGGTCCCCCAGTGTATCGGGAGCAGAAACCCGGCGGATGCGCGGGCAACCCGGGCTGAGCGCCACCTCCCAGTCCCTCCAGCCCCGGGGCCGCGTCCCCGCGGGGCTCGGGACACTCACTCTTGAGCGCGATTATGAGTGACTTCCCGTCCTTGATGAGCTCCTTGATGAATTTGTTGGTCTTGTCCAGCTCTGCTTCGTGCGACTTGAGCGTCTCTCGGAAGTGCGGGCTATCGAGGCAGCAGTCGCTGAACTCGAGAGCTGGGAGCCCCATGGTGCCCGCGGCGCCCAGCCGCGGGGGCGCGCCTCCCCCGGGA
>NW_012114966.1:2405089-2414356 GCF_000951035.1 Colobus angolensis palliatus | reverse complement strand
CAAGCGAGCGAGCGAGCCAGCGAGTGCAGACGCCGCCTCCCCGCCTCCTTCGCTAGCTAGCTCTCGGCAGCCTCGAGCGCCCTCTCACAGCAGCCTCGGCCGCCCCGCCGGCGTCTGGGCCGCTCGAACCTGCTAGCGATGACTTAATCCCCGCCGGGCCAATCAGCGCACCCTCCCCTGCCCGACCCTCGGGCCGCCCGGGGACGCCCGGCCCTTCCGCGGTCTTGATCCAATCAAAGGGGCCTGGAGGCAGGGTCTGCGGCTGGGGGCGTGGCCCTCGCCAACGCCTAGGTCCGCAGCGCAAACTCCTCCTCCTATTGCCCTCCCGGCGTTGCAGATCCCGAAACCTAGGGGTGAGCGTTGCTGTGCACCCGCTCCAGCACCCTTGCCCGCCTGCTCCGGCCCGAATCCGAGCCGCGCATGGGGAGTCTGCTGGTCCTGGGGGCCGAGGAGTCTCGATGTGCCAAGCATGAAAAACCTGGGAACTGGGGCTGCAGTTCACCACAACATGCCCTGCATTGCTGGGCAACCGATTTTACACTAAAAATGCAGCCCCCTACGCCGGGAGAATCCCGAGCGACCAAACGCTCCTCTTCCAGTCAGGCAGAAAAAAATGTTATTTGCATCTTAAAATTACCAGCTCTTGCCTGCAGTCTTCCCGCCCCCTACGGTCCGTCTCCCTCACGGCCACTCCTGCTCAGAACCCGCCCACGGCTCCCCTCAGCCGAAGGAGCTCACATCCTTACTAGAATTTCAGCCGCCTGTTATTTTCCTGCTCTGCATCTAGCACAATTTTACATAATTCCGTCCAATGCCTGTCATCCTTCGCTACACGGTAAGCCCCACGAGGGCAAGTGCCCCTGCAATTTTATTGTCTGCTGTTGCATCCTGGCACCTAGCACAGTGGCTGGCATTTAATAACAGATATTGAGCGCTTACTATGTGCTATGTGTGCTATGGTGATTTATAAGTGTTTGTGGAATAAATGAATGGATCCTTTCCCAGAGCCATCTCCACCTCCCACGCCCAGTGCATTGCCCTGTAGTCCCTCTGTTCGACCGCAGGACTCAATTCTGGCATCTCACTCGTTGCACTTGTCAGGCTGGGTCCCACAGGATGTCTAGTGCTGAATTGTGAACTCCTGGAGGATAGGGACTGTCCTTGAATAAATTATCTCTATGTCTTGGAACCAGCAGCCCTCCTTCAGCTACGTGGGGGCTTCATGTTTGTTTGGGTTGGTTTGTTTTTTAAATAGGTCTGCTATGTGCAGGCACTAGCCTAGATGGTAACAATACAAAGATGAATAACAGAATAAATTTAGCTGCTGGTGGTATTAGGAGAGATGGAAGCGAACAAGCGATAACCATGCCTTGTGATAGGATGGAAGGCCTGGGTGCTTGGGAACATGGATTTTTCACTCAGGAGGGGTCAGAGGTGTCCCATCTATATTAAGAAAGCAATTGATGTATTAAATTCATAAGTGGAGCATGGTGGTTCACACCTATAATTCATCATTTTTGGAGGCCAGGTGAGAGGGTTGCTTGGGATCAAGAGTTCAAGACCAGCTTGGGCAAGACACACCCCCCCTCGGCCGACCATCTCTATAAAAAAATTATAAAATAAATAAATGTATAAATGAATGAATGTGATCTGTTTGATAGGTGTATCTACAAATTTAGACTTGATAGCAGGTCCAGACAGCTATCTGATAGATAATTACAACCAAAAATCATTGTTCTTCACTTGCCAACGATGAGAAAGATCTAGAATGGAAACTCTATGAAACTCAATCTGTTTAATGCTTTATCTTGAGCCCCTAAAGGTAGGTGTTCTGGTTATCTATTAATACAGAACAAATAACACCAAAAGTTAATGGTTTAAGACAACAGTAATCATTTTATTTTCTCTCACAATCTCTGTGGGTTAGGAATTTGGGGAAGCTGAAACCACTGGGTGGTTTTGGCTTGAGGTCTCTCATGTGATTGCAGTTGGATGGTGACAGGAGCTGGAGGAGTGGATGGTTAGCTGGGCATCTCCCACTTTTCAGGTAGACTCAGGGCTTCTCCATATGGCCTTTCTCTGTGGCCCAGTTTAGGCTTCCTCATATGTGTGTGAACATATACAGCTCACAAGGGGAAAGCTGCATCACCTTTTATGACCTAGCCTGGTGAGGTGGGAGGCCTGCAGGACTTGTTTTCCAATCACAACCCCACTGATCAAACCAGGATTCAGTCAAAACAGGACTCAGTGAAGCAGCCAGCAGAAACCAGCAGGCAAGGAAGAAAGACACTTTTAGTTGCCCTCACTGCTCATTAGCATGGAGACACTCCCACCATTGCCATGACAGTTTACAAATGCCATTGCAACGGGCCATGGCAATGGCCTGGAAGTTACCTTATATGGTTCTGGAAACTCCCTGCCCCCTTTCTAGAAAGTTCTAAATAACTCACCTCTTAATTAGCATATAATTAAAAGTAGGTATAGGTACAGCTGCCAACAGCCTATACACTGCCCATCCTGAGCATACTCCCTATGGGATAGCCCTGTTCCACAAGGAGCAGCACTGATTCAATGAAAGTTTCTTTCTCTTACCACTGGCTTGCCCTTAAATTCTTTTCTGGGCAAAGTCAAGAAGCCTCCTGGGCTAAGCTGCAATTTTGGGGCTTGCCTGCCCTGAATCACTTGGAAGCCACATACTTCTACCACTTTCATTAGCTACAAGCAACTCATAAGCCCAACCAGATTCAAAGGGAAGGAGATTAGACTGTACCTCTAGATGGGGGAATGATAAGAATGGGAGATATTATCATAGCTATTTCTGAAAAATATAATCTGCCACAGTGGGTCTAGCATAAATGGTAACATTCAATACATGTTAAATGAATGAAATAAAATGTGATCCACAATTATTTGTTTTATCCCATTGAGGAATAGTAGGTAAATGTGTATAAAATAATATATATGTATAATAATAACAACAATAATATATCAGCTATCATTTGTTAAGCTCTCAGTTTATGCCAGGCATTATGGTAAATTATTTACATGCATTTATAGCTGTCGTAGTGGCACACGCCTTTAATCCCAGCTACTCAGGAAGCTGAGACACAAGAATTGCTTGAGCCTGGGAGGCAGAGTTTGCAGTGAGCTGAGGTCGTGCCACTGCACTCCAGCCTGGGCGACAGAGCAAGACTCCATCTCAAAAAACACACAAAAAAAATTATTTACATGCATGTAATCCCCACAGGGTGAGACTGGCACTATGATAGTTCCCATTTTTTCAGATAAGAAATTGAGGCCTAGAGTTGTAACCTGAACCAGCTTGCCCAGATAATATTAATAATTCTGTGTGGCACAAACATGTAACTTAATATGCCCATTCACAGACAAATATGTAAATATGTGAAAAATCTGTAAATTTCTCATAAATTTAATCTGGAATTTCCACATAAGACCTCCCACACTTTCAGCAGTATTACTACAAAGAGAGAATCAGAAAGAGCAGTACAGGCTGGGTGTGGTGGCCCAAGCCTGTAATCCCAGCACTTTTGGGAGGCCGAGGCAGGCAAATTACTTGAGGTCAGGAGTTCGAGACCAGCCTGGCCAACATGGTGAAACCCCATCTCTACTAAAAATACAAAAAAAAAAAATTAGCCGGGCTTGGTGGTGAATGCCTGTAGTCCCAGCTACTTGGGAGGCCAAGACTGGAGAATCACTTGAACTTGGGAGGCTGAGGTTGCTGTCAGCCAAGATCGCGCCACTGCACTCCAGCCTGGGCAACAGAGTGAGACTCTGTCTCAAAAAAAAAAAAAAGAAGAAGAAGAATGCAGCAGTACAGAAACTGGCACATGGAGGGCACAGTTGTCTTTCTCCTCCCAGAAAATCAGCTCATGAGGGTAGAGATTTTGTATTATTCAATGCAGCAACCCCAGCTTAGAACAGCAACTGGAATTTCAAAGGTGCTGAACATCAATGGGAGGGACACGTTTAATAAGAAAGAAACAGGACTCATGTGACAACATCAGTTATGACCATGCACATAAATAGAAGAGAACAGTTAAGCTGCAGAAATCACTTTCATATGAAATAGAGAAACAATTTAGGCAACATTTGGCCTAAATCCTTTGGAAGAATGTCTGAATTCCTTAAAATTAGCAATTAGTTCTAACAATTCTGCTTTCAGTATGAGTATATTTTAAACCTCAATGGTCCAATGGTCCAAATAACTTTACACCTGCCATGCAATTACCTCCCGTTTGTAGAAACTTTACCACTGGCAAAGTACTCCCATGTACGTTGTCTCTGAGCCCATATAATCAGAAGTGGGCATGGACCAGTCACACATTGGTTCCTGAACACCAGTTTGAGAACAGATCTGATCCATGATGAAGCATTCATGGATCCTTATGTAACTGAAAAGTTCAGGGATAGATCCAGCTTCAAGGAAGCCTCTGTGGATCTAGAAGATGATAACAGCACAGGTTTCTCTCTCCATCCCTCAAGCTGACCTTTGTCTGTGGTGGCTTCAGTCTCAGTGACTCAGTTTCTCCAAATTACACCCAGCAATATCAGCAGGAAGAGAGTTTTCTAAGAATTCCAATAGAAATGACAAGACTGGAGTCAAGGATGAAACAGCCCCACTCCAAAAACATAAAGTATTGGAGAGAAATTTTTCCACCAAAGGACAAGCACAGTGCATTTAGCAGGAAAAACGGAGATCGCTGCTGCAGAGGCAGAAGCAATAATGTATAGCACATTTGACCTGTCCCCAACTCCCTCACAGTGAATGCGCCTCCTGCCGCATTCCCATGGTCCCATAATTCTAGTTAGCACTTATTCATGCTTTTTTATGGTCGATACCATATTTTGTGCTGCACAGTGACTTCTCCTTTTTATTATTACTAGATAAGATACCAGTTTTCCTATTTTAAAATAACAATTTAGGGTTGATGTAAATGTTCTATATCTCAGTTATGGTGGTGGTTACACAGGCATTGCATTTGTCAAAACTCATGGGTGCATTTTATTGTGTGTAAATTATACCTCATTAAAGGTTGATTTTAAAAAATAATGACGATGGGCCAGGCGCGGCCTATCCCATGCTTATAATCCCAGCACTTTGGGAGGCCAAGGCAGGCGGATCATGAGGTCAGGAGATCAAAACTATCCTGGCTAACACGGTGAAAACCAGTCTCTACTAAAAACACAAAAAATTAGCCAGGCTTGGTAACACGCACCTGTAATCCCAGCTACTCGGGAGGCTAAGGCAGGAGAATTACTTGAACCTGGGAGGTGGAGGTTGTAGTGAGCCAAGATCACACCACTACACTCCAGCCTGGGTAACAAAGTAAGACTCTGTCTCAAAATTAATAATAATAAAATAATGATGGCAGTGATGCTGGTATTTATTAAACTTTTGTTGTGTAACAGGATCTGTGCTAAGCACTCTATTACATTTCCTTATTTAATGTTTACTGCAATCCTGAGAAGTAGATGCTGCTACCATCCCCATTTTATAGATAAGGAAACTAAAGCTTAGAGAAGTAAGATGCCTAATGTGGTTACTGATAGAGCTTGGCTTAGAATTCAAATCTATCTGGCTTAAATAACTACATCCATATAAAATGTCTATAGAAATACATTTTATATGTCTAAAAACATTGTTAAATAATAATAGCCAAACACCTAAAAATTGGATGAGATCACATATGATGACGGAGGAGCGATCCTCATTATGAGCTGTATGTGGTTTTCCAGGGCTTTTTGCTGGTATGTCCCAAATATGTCAATAATTATACAAGCCTCTAATCTGCTTTAGCTTTAAATCACAGGCCCTACAATTTCTGTAGAAGCAGTTGATTGAAACAGACATAAAATCCTCAATTTCCTTAAAGAAAAAAGAATAATCTATCCTCAGAAAGTCACTGGCTCATAGTTCCTTAAGGGAGGTAGCAGCACCTATTTAACTTTCTTTGGCTCAAGAAATTAGTGAAACTCCTAACATTTGTTCTACACAAGTTTTACATGTTAGCAACACTTTTATTTTCAGTTTTCATGATTTATTTCATGCTTGCCACTTTTCTACCTAATATTTACTCTTTTCCTTACTCATTTATTGAAAGTGCTTATATAACATTTACTATATACTGGATACAGTTCTAATCACTTTGAAAGTATTAACTCAGTTAATACTTAGCAACCCTATTGTTATCTTATCTCCCTTTATAGGGGAGGAAACTGAAATGAATCACCTGTAACTAACTAGTGGCAGAGGTGAGATTCTCAAAAGGTAGTCTAGCTCCAGACTTACGTTATGTTTCTAGCAGAACCCCAATGTGCCCAACTAAAGAATTTAATTTCTTAGGTTTTCACACAGCTGGTGGTGGCCATGTGCCACTTTTCTGACCACTGAGATACACTTGGAAGTCTATTGGCTGGGGCTTTGGAAAAGTTTGTGTGTTGTTGTTTTTTAATAAAGAGACAACTGCTGACACACACCTTCTGCTTACTTTCCTTCCCTATTCTTTTTGCCTTGAATGTGGATGCAATGCATGCAGCAGCAGCAGCCATCTTACAGTCATGAGGATGAATACCACATGCTAAGGATGGCTGGATGGGAAAATAGAGGGAGCCAAGTACCTTGGTGACACCTACAAGCCACAACACCCATCTCCAGAGTACCCACCTCCTGACTACTCATCACATAGAGAGGGAAAAAGCAACCTATTTCTTTAAGCTACATTAATGGGGTTTCCTGTTACTCAAAGCCAGACACTACTGTAGTTGATATAATGCATTAATTATAAAACCTATTGCTTCACCTCCTCTTGGATTTTGAGCAGCCGCATTGATCCATGGTCCTTAGGTTTTAGAAAACCATAGTTTTAAGGATGATTTCTTAAACATTTAAAGATGATATCTGCATTTACAGGGTAGGAATATGTATTAAATGAGGAAAAGTATTTAAGAAAAAGGACAACGTATTGATAAAAATAAACTGTTCAAACGCTAACATGAAACCAGAAAACTATCAAAGACAATTTCAACCGAGACCCAGAATTATCTGGGTCAATAAAAATAATTGGCCTATTCTTCTATAATTGTTGGTGCTAAAATGACCAAATAAATTAGTTCACTTCAGTAACCTAAACTAAAACATTCCTATGTACCTTGCTGTCTTTCTTGCCTCCAAATCTTATACATGAGTATATGCTTTAAATGGACAATAGCATATTATAGATCCTGAGAAATCCTGTGTTAAGTAATCCTGTGAGATTTTGCTTAACCAAGTATTTCTTGTATTTCTTTGAGCACAGAATCCTGTTTTCCCCCCAAACATTACATTCCATGCATAGTGTTCTATAAAATACATTCACGAGGGCGTGGTATCTCACACCTGTAATCCCAGCACTTTGGGAGGCTGAGGCAGGCGGATCACTTGAGGTCAGGAGTTCAAGATCAGCCTGGCTAACATAGTGAAATCCCGGCTCTATTAAAAATATAAAATTAGCGGGCCGGGCGCGGTGGCTCAAGCCTGTAATCCCAGCACTTTGGGAGGCTGAGGCAGGCGGATCACTTGAGGTCAGGAGTTCAAGATCAGCCTGGCTAACATAGTGAAATCCTGGCTCTATTAAAAATATAAAATTAGCGGGCCGGGCGCGGTGGCTCAAGCCTGTAATCCCAGCACTTTGGGAGGCCGAGACGGGTGGATCACGAGGTCAGGAGATCGAGACCATCCTGGTCTACACGGTGAAACCCCGTCTCTACTAAACATACACAAAAATTAGCCGGGCATGGTGGCGGGCACCTGTAGTCCCAGCTACTCGGGAGGCTGAGGCAGGAGAATGGCGTAAACCTGGGAGGCGGAGCTCGCAGTGAGCCGAGATCGCGCCACTGCACTCCAGCCTGGGCGACAGAGCAAGACTCCGTCTCAAAAAAAAAAAAAAAAAAAAAAAAATTGCGTTCAGGAAATAAACACTAACATAGACTACAGGAATAAGGACATACAAGATAAAGCAATAATTTCTAGTCTTTTGTCATTTTAGTTATTGCAAAATAGGTAGTCTGCCATGAAGCATTAGCAAACTTTTTAAAGTAAGTGGGAAACTATCACTTCCCAACTTCAAATCCTTATTGATGGATGGGCTTTTCATCCATGGGAATTCATATTTCTTTAGATGGCTCTGGTTTTGAGATGATGCTATGGTTTTTAGTGAGTGCATATGTTTGTTGAAGGTGGCTTAGTGCCAGTGAAGAGGGCAATATTTCAATAGATAAAGTATTCTGATCTTCTTTTCTTCTATGGAGAAGTCAGGATGAAAAATCAATGCTAAAATGGATTATCCTCCATCTAAACACAGGGCGAATGGGATGCAATGTCTGGTGGGGGAGAGTGAATACTGGCAGATTTCTTTACGTCCCCATTTTCCTTTGTATTTCTTTTCTGGAATTTCCCATCACTGTATTTCTATTTTGGACTTTAAAAAGCTAGTAGCTGTGGACTGGGCGCAGTGGCTCACGCCTGTAATCCCGGCACTTTGGGAGGCCGAGGCGGGCGGATCATGAGGTCAGCAGATTGAGACCATCCTGCCTAACACGGTGAAACCCCGTCTCTACTAAACATACACAAAAATTAGCCGGGCATGGTGGCGGGCACCTGTAGTCCCAGCTACTCGGGAGGCTGAGGCAGGAGAATGGCGTGACCCCCGGAGGCAGAGCTTACAGCGAGCCGAGATCGTGCCACTGCACTCCAGCCTCGGCGACAAAGTGAGACTCAGTCTCAGAAAAAAGCTACTAGCTGTTACATTCTCAAACTAAAGCATTCTATCACTATAAAAACTAAACATTTAAAGATTATTTTGCCTGAAAAGTAACAATGTGAACTACTCAACTACTCCTGTGCTTCCCAAAGCTGGTCTGATGATACAGGCCAGTCTATAACGTCTTCTGTGATCCAAAATGAAATGAGAAAAGCAATGACCATGTAAAGTTTTTCATGAAGTTTAATATATTTCATTTTAAAGAGTGTTTTTGAGATTATATTCTTCCTACAAATTTGGCATTAATATACTTTTTTGTATTAACATACTACTTTTATAAATAAAATGATGAGTGAAAATAGTAGCTGTGTTTTTAAAAAATACCCATTGGGGCCAGGCAGGTGGCTCACGCCTGTAATCCCAGCACTTTGGGAAACTGAGGTGGGCAGATCACCTGAGGTCAGGAGTTTAAGACCAGACCCGTCTCTACTAAAAATACAAAAAAAAA
>NW_012114966.1:2375866-2405039 GCF_000951035.1 Colobus angolensis palliatus | reverse complement strand
GAGATTCCACCCTACAGGTGGCATAATAGTTTAGAGCAAGATTCTGTCTCAAAAAAAAAAAAAAAAAAAAAAAATTAGTGCGTGGTCACAGGTGCCTGTAATCCCAGCTACTCTGGAAGCTGAGACCGGAATATTGCTCAAACCCGGGAAGCAGAGGTTGCAGTGAGCCAAGATCGTGCCATTGCACTCCACCCTGGGTGACGGAGCAAGACTCCATCTCAAACAAAGAAAACACACAAACCCCACTGGCAAAATTAATATTTGGAAGTTCTATGTCCGTCCAACTTTGTTTGTTGTTTATTTTTTATTTCAAAATTTAGAAACCACTTCTTAAGCCCAAGGCAGTCCTGTGTCTAGTTTGCCGTGTTCCCTGTGACTTGCAGAGTGCCTAGCAATAGTAAGCAATCAGTATAGTTGGTCAGCAAACTTTTTCTATAACAAACTTTTAGGCTTTGTAGGCCATACAGTCTTGGTTGCACCTACTCAACTCTGCTATTGAGGCAGAAAACCAGCCAAAAACAGTGCATAAAAGAATGAGTGTGGTAGCTATATTCCAGCAAAATTTATAGATGCTGAAATTTGGATTTCATATAATTTTTATGTCACAGAATAGTCTTTTTTTCCCCACCATTTTAAAATGTGATAATCATTCTTAGTTCATGGACCGTACGAAAACAGATGGTAGGCTGGAATTGGCCTGTAGGCTGTAGTTTGCCCATCATTGGGCCAAATGAAAGAAAGGAGTGAGCAAGTACAGAGAAAGACCAGAAATCCAGAAATTTCAAATGCATAGGTACCAATTCTTCTTGGTACTGAGTGCCCGTGACCTCAGGAAAGCCAATTTAAGGTACCAGCATAGCCTGGTTTTCCAGCTATAAATTAGGGAAAGCAATTCAAATATATTTCTTCAGGTTATCATTGATGAGAGGTATTATAAATGACAGTGAGGACATGTTGCAACTAAGAAGGACCAAATAATATAACCATGACTATAAAAGAAAAAAAACTAATAGATGTATTTACCAAACTAATTTAAAAGTTTCAATTTTCTGTTTCAAAAAAAAAAAAGAGAGAAAAACAGGAGTCCCACTGATTACTGTAGAATTATCTTTGAAATGGGCTATTCATGGAATTACAGAACCAAGGAGCTTTAGGGCTAAGAGAGATCATGAAAAACTTCCAGTTTGATCACATTGTTTTAAAGGCAGGGGAAAATACCAGGAAAAAAAGATAGTTCCCCAAAGTCACTTATTTAGAGAATGAGAATAATCTAATAAGATAATACATCTTCTGAAGACTGAATAGGAAATAAAGTCATGTAATAAAAAGATCATGGGGTTTTGAACCCTGGGTTCAAATACTGCCTTCTACAGTTAACGTTTTTGAATTTCAAGCAAGTTACTTAACTGGGTCTCAATATCTTCATCTGTAAATCAAGGACAATAATATTTTATAGAGTTATAGTTAAGAACAAGTGAAGTAATGTACACAGTAAATTATTAGGCATATAATTTAAATGCTTAATAAATGAGGATTTATGTTACATGAACTTTTCAAATCTCAAAATTTACCACAGCTGCTAAAAAAAAACTCGAAATTACAGTTTCTAAACTGAGCTAAGAAATGAAACCCACGTATTTGATGTTCTTACAAAACTAATTTTATCTGTATTCATTGAAATACTTCTTGAATTTCTATTTATATATTTCTGGAAGACAATATAGTGCTGTTTTTAAACTGGAAACCACAAACTAACACACTTTCATTGCAGGATGGAATTTGATTGCATTAAAGCCGATTTTCCACTGAAATACCCCAAAGGTCGTTCATTGTGGAGGAATCCTAGACCCTGTAATCTTTTATTTCGGTTTCTTATCTGACAATAATTTGGTAAATAAAATAAATGTAGTACTTAAAATACATAGTTTCTGCAGATCATATTGGGCCAAAAAAATACATTAAATGCCCTCATATTGTCACTTTCAAAGTAATGCTAAGAGCAAAATCTTAAACATCACAGACATAGGTTTTAACAACAGCTCTGCCACTTCATGGCTGTGTGGCCTTGGATAATTTACTTAGTCTCTCTAAGCCTCAGTTTTTTTGAGTGTGAAATGTGGTTAATAATAATAGTATCTACCTCATGGGGCTGTGTGATGATGAGATGATAGGATGCACATAAAATGCTTTACTTAGACCAGTGTCTGCAATATAGTAAGTGTTCAAAAAAAGTTAGCAAAATTAAATAACATCATATTGTTGGGAGAAGAACTTTGACAAATTCCATTTTCATGATCTTTTGTTTCTTCTGGTGGGTGTTAGATAAAACTTGAAAAGAACTGATTTTCAGAGTAATATTATAAATTATAAATAGTTGCTCATGTGAAGATAGAATTGGAGGCAGATTTCTTCCATTGTTCTATTAAATGAGGAGGAAACCAATAACCTTGAGGGTTTCTAGGAACTGGGAACACAGGCTTAATTCAGGATTCTAAAAAAGGAACAGATGAGCTGGTTACTTTGGAGACAGCAGAATCTAGCCCTTCAGAGATACTTCCCTGCCCTCCCAGTTGAAAGTAATTCCCTCTTACTTCACTAAAATATAAGTTCCCTGTTGGCAAAGCTCATGTTGGGTCTATCTGCTTCATGGCTATATCATCAGCTTCTAGAACAGTGCCTGCACATTGCAAATTCCCAGTAACTACACAGAAAATGAATAAATGAGTGATTTTATGAGTGGACAATGCTGGTATATGCTCAGTGCTTCAAATTCTCCTTAGAACTGTAAACAAAAGGTGAACTGATCTTATAGCTGTCATAAGAGGAAAAGAGAAATATGAACTCATAACCACACAGGCCCAGTACTGAAGTCTTGGACCACATGGACTCAGAGTTTCTAGGGGAAGGAACAAAGGGAATATATGGCAGTTGGGTAACCCCAGGCCAAAAAGAATAAAGAAAAAATATCTTTACAGACACATAGATGTGTCAGTTTCCTTTTCTGATTCTTCCTCATTTTCCCAATCTCTAAATGTTCGAATACTCCAGGCCAGTTCTCAAATCTCTATCCAAACACACCTCCTAGGTGACGCCAACTTTGAATACTCCATAGCTTTGAACACTGTCAGCACACTAACAACTTCCAACATCTAGCCCAGCTTTGACCTCGCTCCTGAACTCAAACAGGTGTACACAATTGACTGCTCAACACTCTACTTGTATATCTGAAGAGGCATCTCAAATTTAAAGAGAGACCAGAATTAACATCTCTCCCTCTCACCTCTGAAATCTGGATTTTTCTCCCCAAACCCCACTAAATCCATCCTTGTAGTTGTTCAAGACAAAATCTTAGAGCCACCCTTTTCCCCCCTCACAATTCATACCCAGTCATCAGCAAATCTTTTTGACTGAGTCTCCGACAGATACCTATTGCCTGACTACTTTTCCACCTATTCTACTACCACCCTGGTTCAAGCCACCAAACATTCTTTACCTGGATTATTGCAACAGCCTCCATCTTTTACCTGGATAATTGCAACTGATCTTTTGATTTCTGCCCCTGCCACTCCCTGTGGTCAAGCCCAGGCAACTGGCTGTGATCCTTTAGAGTGAACATAGAAGATAGCATATCACTCCTCTGATCACAACCCTCCAGTGGTTTCCATCTTGCCAGAGTAAAAACAAAACCATGATCTGACCCACAGATACTCTTCTCAGCTCGTGTCCTGCCCTTCTCCTTCTACCCACTCTGCCCCAGCTACCTGGCCTTCTTGATATTCTTCAAACAAGGCATACCTACTCTCTTCCCTCAAGGCCTTCACACTTGCTGTTTTCTCTGCCTATAATTCTTTTTTCATAGATATTAACATGACATTCTTTTTCTTCCCTTCAAGTCTCTATTGCAATATCATCTTTTCAGATAGGCTTCCCCTACCTTCCCCATCCAAAATAGCACACACACACACACACACACACACCATTACCCTGTTTTATTTTTCACCACAATCCTTATCATGGTTGTTGGTGATGTATACTTCTTGCATGATTTATGGTTATTTTCTTCACAATAGAATGAAAACCCCATGACAGCAGGGTAAGAGAATGGGAGTGTGCTCTTTTAGACAGAAAAGTCCTTTGCTCAGTGCTATATCCCCTGGGCCTACAACAGTGCCTCACAGATAACAAGTACTCAAAAATATTATTGAATGAATTAATGAATAATTTTGTTTTGGTGAAATATTATGTGTATTCCAATAGGAAAATGCAAAGTCAATAACCATTTGCTGAATGCCTTCTGCAGGGTGAATACTGTGCTTGTTCATTTCATACTCAGAATGCAGTACAAAGACTAGTTGACATTCCATATGGATTTAAAATTAATTTAGAAAATATTAGTTTGACAATTCCAGATAATGCTTAGAAAAACTGAATATAATAAATGGTTTAAACTAGAGAAATAGGATCTTATTTTTTTGTTAGTCATTCTTCTGATCCATTGTGTCAAACTAGTATGTATTTTAGGTTCTGTAGTATTTGTTTTTGGCCTCTAGAATTAATCTTTGGCCCAGAAAATGCAAATTAGATTACCTCCAAGTTTCTGCTGGCCACCTTCCATCTCAAGCTTAGATAACAATCTCCTTTAGCTTTTAGTATTTTAGGGAGTTTCTTTGTCACATGAAGAGAGCTATGAAGACCAAGAGGAGAGACAGACCTATAATTATGAGAAGAATCATAAGCACTTAAGAAGAAACACAGATCTACAATGATAACTGTTCTTTCACTCCCCAGACATTTACTGAAATCTTACTATGCTTCAGGTGCTGGACTAGGCACTGGGGAGCCAAGGATGAACGAGACATGCCCGCACCTTCAAGGAACTCACAAGGGAGTCTGAGTGACAGCCAGAGGACCTGAACTTCAGAGTGCAATGAGAGAGGATGCCCAGTGTGCTATGGGAGCCAATGCAAGGGCACTCAGCTCAGCCTGAAGAGTGCCAACAAGGCCTCCTAGAGGAGCTGCACCTCAACTAAAGCTTGGGGTGAGATATATTCCAGACAGGGGATAGAGCATGCACAAAGCCACAGTGGTATGAATCTGTGTAAGGTGTGCAGAAAACTACAGACATTCAAGGCAGGTCACTCTAGAGGTAAAGCTGGAAGTGGAGCAGAGGGCAGGATACAGGGAACTTTATTTAGCATATTAAAGAGTATAATAGGCAATAGAGAGCCACTGAAGCAGGGGAATGTGATTGATACATGGATATGCTTGGAGGGAGGGAGACCAGCATTTAAATAAAAGGTGACACAGGTCTGAATTAGGGAAGAAGGAGTGAAGATGGGGGATAAGAGGACAGACTTAGAAATACTGAGTCACTAGGGAGAAGCATTCTATTTATCCATTCAAGAACATTCAAGAACTACCTATAAAGGAACTCTACATGAATTTCCAAGTGTGAATTTGGAGGGAGAATCTAGACTTCAGAGAGTTGGGTATGATTAGCACACAGATATTCAGGAGTTAACCTATGAGGATGGTTGGCCCAGTACCTGGGACAAAGGAGGCTCTCAGTGGGTGCCTGTTGAAAAGAGTAAAGGAAGAGTTACTCTGCAAGAGTATATAAAAAGAGAAGAGCTGGAAACCAAAGATGAAACTCCAGAAACACAATGCTTCAGGGGTGGGTAACGGAGGCAGAAAGGAAGTGGTCCGAAAGGTGGTGTCATGGGGATAAAGTGAGATAGGCATAGGAGCCAAGGACACCACCACACTTCGTCAGGTATCATAAGGGCTTGTAAAATTCTGAGCCTTCTCCCATGTCAACATTTCTTCATGAATTAATCCTAAATTGAAAGTTAAGGCCAGGTGCGGTAGCTCATACCTGTAATCCCAGCACTTTGGAGGGCCAGGGCAAGCAGTTTACTTAAGCCCAGGAGTTTGAGACCAGCCTGAGCAACATGGTGAAGCCCTGTCTCTACAAAAAAATACAAAAATTAGCCAGGCATGGTGGAATGTGCCTGTAGTACCAGCTACTCAGGAGACTGAGGTGGGAGGATCACCTAAGCCCAGGGAGGTCAAGGCTGCAGTGAGCCATGATTACATTACTTCTCTCCAGCCTGGGTGACACAGTGAGACCCTATCTCAAAATAAAAATAAAAAATAAAAAAAGAGGCCGGGCGCAGTGGCTCATGCCTGTAATCCCAGCACTTCGGGAGGCCAAGGCGGGTGGATCACGAGGTCAGGTGTTTGAGACGAGCCTGGCCAATATGGTGAAACCCCATCTCTACTAAAAATACAAAAATTAGCCAGGCGTGGTGGCGCACACCTGTAGTCCCAGCTGCTCAGGAGGCTGAGGCAGGAGAATTGCTTGAACCCAGAAGGCCGAGGCTGCAGTGAGCCAAGATCATGCCACTGCACTCCAGCCTGGGCAACAGAGCAAGACTCTGTCATAAATAAATAAATAAATAAATAAATAAGAGTTAAGTAGGTCTCCAGATGGAAAATATAAACATTTCCTTTTTCTAGAGCTTTTTAATCTTCTAATTCAAGGGTTATTTGAGCAATAGCTGCATTTCTAGTTACCAATTTTAATTCCAAGTTTATGCTGCTATGCATTTTTGTTTTAAATAATTTTGGATACTTTTTTTCCTCATTTATGATGATTATTTTCTATTCTTGGTGTTAACTCCCTAAAGCTAATTTAAACCAGAGCATGCAGCTTTGTCAGTGTAAAAACAACGGAATGTCTAAGATTGGGTTATAACATTTAGAATTACATTCATGTACTTATGAGAGAGATTGTGGCTTCTGGTCAATTCTATGTGAGTGTGATGATTACTGGCTGCAAACATCTATTTTTCATTTGTTTGATTTGTTTTTGCTTACCATACCCAATTCTGATATAAGCAGTACCAAGTTTTTCTTGAGGAACCACTTCTCTCTGATTCCTAGTCCAAGTGATTTTGGTAAAGCTGAGTCCACTGAGCTTCAGGCGAGGGCATGCAGCCCAGAGATGACCAGTGAAACACTGTAAACCCGTGGGCCCAGTAACTGGCTCAGGAATGAGTTTAGGACCCACTCAGAAGAAATGAGATAGAATTCTTGGACTTGTTAGAACAACCAGGCCAAAAGTACTCTTAGCTGAACTTGAAGCTGCATGGATATACACCTAGAGCTGATGTGGACCACTGCTCCCGTAGCACACTGGGTATCATGGGGAAAGACTCAGAATGAAGCGAACACAGAGGAAAGATGAACTGAGAGAGGAAGAAAGAGAGACCAAGTACTGAAGACATTCTTTGAGATCCTGTCTCTGACCATCTCTAAAGCTAGCATATTGCCATACTCCTCAAATATGTGAGCCTATAAATGCCCTTTTTAAGGGTTGGCCCTTTTTTTTTTTTTTTTTAAATAGCTTTTCCACTACTTGCAACCAGTAAGTCCAGGTGATAGACATCATTTGATCTCTATTTTCTCTGCCTCATCTACCAACAGGGACTCAAGTGTCCAAGTTCATGCTTCTTCCCAGCTAGCCTATTGTGCCTTCCACACTGTGATTTTCAGGTCAGCCCCTTGTTATTTTCTGTATCAGGCCCACTCTCCACTACTTTGTGATCTGTGTCAGTGCTCGATTCCTAAGCTGAATTCACTGAACTCACAGCCTAAACTGTGGACCTCACTGCTTCCCATGGACACTTCCTGTTTATTATATTCACCTAGAACAGGCTCTTTCTCCTTTTGCCAATCTGTTTGTTTTAGTAAGTAGAGGCAGGACTGGCTGGAAGCCACTTCTGTCCCCAGGCTTAGAAAGCCCAGTGCTAAATTGTTGGGCCTGGCTGCCACCCAGCAGCACCGGTACATTCTGTTCAAGCTCAAGCTCTCGGTCCCGAATGTTGTACTTGCTGCTGCTTTTCCTCCCTGCCTCCCAGGACAGGTTTAGCCTGATGTTATTCCCAATTCTGTCATCTCTATTGTTGCCATGCCACCCAGGACCTTTGTTATTTCCCCTGCAGGGATCTTGGGAATTTCTGTGAAATCATACCTTAGTGGTCTAGAGTAATCTAGCTTCCAAACACGATTTCACAACCACTGCAGTGATATCGTCCCTTCTCAAATAAGATTGTTTCTCCTTTCCCTGCCTCTGGACAGGCATGATAAGTCATTCATATCTGCCAAGAGAGAAAAATAGCTATCTTCAAAATTATATAAGAGGAGAAGAATTTTTCCTTCAGCTTTCCATGAAACACACAGAAATAACAGAGGGACAGAAGCTTCTCTGAGTAAAGGTGATGACTTGATCTCCTTCCTCTGCTTTCATTATCTTTCTCTCATTCAATCAGTATAAATGGAGTAGACTTTTATGTTCTTCTCAAGCCCTGAATTGAATTGTAACCATTATTGATTCAACCAATATTTACTTGAGCATCTATTACATGCCAGGCACTGTGGTAGATAATGGGTTCACAGAAGTAAATAAGACAGACATGATCCCTGCTTCATTTAGATTAGAATCTAGTGAGGGTGGAGAAAAAGCAACAAATATGTAAATAAATAAATGAGCAAAATTTCTGACAGTTAAACATGCTATCAAGAAAATACAAGAAGAGGCCGGGCACAGTGGCTCACGCCTCTAATCCCAGCACTTTGGGAGGCTGAGGTGGGTGGATGACCTGAGGTCAGGAGTTTAAGACCAGCCTGGCCAACATGGTAAAACCCCATCTCTACTAAAAATACAAAAATTAATCAGGCATAGTGGTGGGTGCCTGTAATTCCAGCTAGTCAGGAGGCTGAGGCAGGAGAATCACTTGAACCCGGGAGGCGGAGGTTGCGGTGAACTGTGATCGTGCGACTCTGTCTCAAAAAAAAAAAAAAAAAAAAAGAAAAAAAAAAAAAAAAAAAAGAAAAAAAAAAAAAAAAAAAAACAAAGGAAAAGAAAAGAAAATACAAGGAGAGAATGTGTTTCTGAGTAAGGGTACTATTTTAGATACGGTGATCAGAGAAGACTATTCTGAAGAGGTAATATTTGAGATAAAACCCAATGAAGAGAATATACAAACCACATGGAGACCCACCCAGAAGAGCATTCCGGGAGGCAGCACATGCAAAGGTCCTGAGCCTGAAGCTGGCTTGATATGTTAGAGTAGGGGTTGGTGAAATAACAGAGGGACCTGGCCTGTGCTTTTTTTTTCTTTTCTTTTTTTTTTTTTGGACAGCCCACAGCTAAGAATGATTTTTACACTTTTAAATGGATGAAAAACAAAACAATTTGTGACGTGTGAAAATTATGTGAAATTCAAATTTCAGTGACCATAAAGAAAATTTTTATTGGAATATAACATACTCATTCATTTATTTATTTTCCATGGCTGGTTTTCATGCCTCATTGGCAGAGTTGAGTGGTTGCAAAAGAGACCATGTGGCCTGTAAAGCCTGAAGTATTTACTATCTAGCCCTTTGCAGAAAAAGTGTACAGACTCCTGTGTTAGGGGAACAGGAAGAAATATCTTGCCAAGCTTGAGAGAACCCTGAGTTCCTTGAATTCCTCAGGAATTCTTGAATTCTTTTGCCTATAAATAACAGAAAACCAGTGTCCAGTTGACTTAAATAGTGTGAAGGATTAAAATAGCCATAAAGTGATAATTTTCCCATCAAGAGGTAAACGATGTCCTCTCCCCTTGAATCTCAATGGACTTTGTCCTCTCCCCTTGAATCTCAATGGACTTTGTGACTGCTTTGACCCATAGAATATGACAGAAGTGATGCTGTGCCAGTCCAGGCTCTGGCCTTAAGAGACTGGAGGCTTGTACTTCCTGTCTCTTGGAATACTCTCTCTGGAAGCCCCTCACCCTGGGGAGGAAGTCTGAGTACCTTGAGATGGCCATGTTGAAGAGGTCATGTGTGTGTGTTAAAGGTCCTAGCTGAGCCTACACTTCCAGCCAGCAATGCCAAGGTGCCAAATATGTGAACTCTAAAGACCAGCCAACTGAATACCACTAAGGGACCTCAGTCAATGATACATGGAATAGAAGAATTACCTAAATAAGTCCTTCCTGGCTTCCTGGCCTACAAAATTGTGAAATTTAATAACATGGATGCTGTTTTAAGCCACTCCATGTTGTGGTAACTGTTTTATAGCAATAGACAACCAGAAGAAACAACACAGAAATCCTATTATCTCACATAATAAGAAGCTCAGAGTACAGCAAGGGCCATCTAGAATACTGCTTTTATTTATGCATATTGCTACTGCTTTTATACAATGTCCTTGGTGCTACTTTTCGCTTTGGTTGGTTTAATTGTTAGACTGATAGCAAGATGACTTCAGTAGTCCTGGGAGTCACATTCAAACCTGACAATGTCCAGAGAGAGAAGACTATTTTTAAGAAAGAGAAAATGTAGGCTAATCAAGATCTACCTTGGAATTGGGAATTGGGTCACCTCCCCTGAGTCACTGGGGAAGGGATGGACACCTGATTATAATTTAGGTTCTATTAGAAAGGAAGTAGGTGAGTGGATATTGGGTCAACAATGCACTTGTCCAAAATATCTTTCTTCCTGCCATCATTCATTCATTCATCTATTCATTCATCCAAAATAGTTTACATTTAATCATATGAATATGCTTTTTGTAACTCAAAAGTAGTCAAATAACCATAATTTCAAAAGGTTAAGCAATGTTTATCAAGCCTGTATGACAGTGGGAGGTATGGAGCTAGATGTTAGGACTATTAACACCTAATTTAATAGCAATTAAAGGTGCTAAGTTCAAGAAAGGGAAAGAACAGGACCAGCTATATAATCTGCAGAACCCAGTGAAAAATGAAAATGGAGGACCCCCGGTTCAAAAAGTATTAAGAATTTCAGGATGGTGACAGCAGAGCATTAAACCAAGTATAGAGTCCTTCTAAGTACAGAATGACTCTACAGGTTGTATGTCCATGAATCTGGCTCTGGGAAAGACCAGATGACCACAGAGAGAACAGGAAGGGCCCTAGTTTAGATTGAGTTGGGGGAAGAGGGTGTTAGGAAGGCCTCTCTGCGGAGGTAATATTTAGGCAAGGACCTGAAGGGTGGATAGGAGTACCCAGGTAAAGAGTGGAGGAATGCAGATTCCTAGAAGAATAGCACTCTCCCTTCTTCTCCATCCTCCAGGTTGGTTAAGAGACTTAGCATTAGCCTGTCTTTATCAGCTGTGATGAAACAAGACAAAAGTAACAGATCCTTTTCCTGTTTGTGCCAGCTCAGGCCTATTTCCCAACCCTTTTTTGTATTCCAGATCTTGGTACTTGGGTACCCTACCTGTATAATCTGGTCTTCCCCCTTTAATAATGTAGATAGTCAGGACCACCCTAGAGGGGTCCCAGCCTTGCTCCTTGCTCAGTGCTTAATATGCTCAAGGCTTAATATGCTCAACGGCAGATGCTTTCTAGGAAACAGCCTAACCTGCATGATCTACTTGGTGCAGGCTTGTCACAAACAGGGAACGACCTCTCCCTGTCCTCATATTCCCTCAAACCCCAAACCATGAAATCAGCTAACACAAATTGGATCTCAAAAACTATTATCCACAAACCCAAACCTTTCCCCTGAAATTATTGCATTCATTCATTTTGCATTGCTATAAAGGAATACCCAAGACTGTGTACTTCATAAAAAAAGTTTATTTGGCTCATGGTTCTGCAGGCTGTACAAAAAGCATGGCACCAGCATTTGTTTCTGGTCAGGACTTTAGGAAGATTTTACTCATGGAGGAAGGTGAAAGGAGAGAAGATGAGTCATATGGTGAGAGAGGAAGCAGGCGAGATGGAGGAGAGGTGCCAGGCTTTTTAAACAACCAGCTCTCATATGAACTTATAGAGTGAGAACTCACTCATTACGGTGAGGAGGGCACCAAGCCATTCATGAGGGATTTGCCTCCGTGACCCAAACACTTCCCACTAGGCCCTACCTCCAACATTGGGGGATCACATTTCAACATGAGATTTGGAGGGGACAAATATTCAAACTGTATCATATCTTATCCCATTTTTAATTCTGCAATGTTCTTTTCCTATATCAGATCCTATGGAAATTTGATGACGTAGTGGGCCTCCAAGTTGGTTGTAAGCAGAATCAGACGAGAGGCTTATTAAAAATACAGATGCCCCAGCCCTATGCCAAACCTAGCTTCTGTATTTTTAGTAAGCTCCACAGGTAATTCTGATGCACTGCCAAGCCTCTGAACCACTGCTTTAGCAGACTGGATGGAATAAGGAAAATTGCCATTTGGCTGGTGGGGGTCAGAACATTTCCTTTCTGCCACTACCTGTGGCTCCTGGGCAAACCACTTTAATTCAGTTCCTCAGTTGTCCCTTTAAGTAAAGTGATGATTCCTCCATGACATCTCTGCCCTAGAAGCTTGCTGTAGTATGAAAGTACTGATACCTTCCCATGATCTAATCCCACTTCGGGTAGCCGTGCCTCAGTTTCCTTGAGGAACTACCTGCCCCTCTCCCACTGTAGGAAGGCTTTGTAGGACTGTCAGTCAAGGTGCTCTGCTGCCCCCTGGCTGCCCCCTGGGCCCAAGACCCAGTTTGGCCAACCAGATTTTCTCTCCCAGGAAATTAAATACTGAGAGAGCTGAAGCAGAGACAAAATAAATGAAGTTGATTCATCTGGTGTGGGTGACCCCAAAAATCTGTTAGCTTCTGCTTCCTAAGCTGTTGCCCGGGTTCCTGTGCTTTCAGAAACCTGGTTTTGCAGCCTTTCCCTCAGATCTGTAAGCAACCCTGATAACCTTGTAATAAATTGTTTCTTTTGCTTAAGTGAGCCAGAGTTAGTTCTGTTGCTTACCACCAAAGAATTCTAACTGATTCTCACAATCAAAATCTTTGATAGAGTGTTGTATATAATAATGATGTCATAGCTTCCATTCTTATAAAGCCATTGTGAATGATTCTCTTGTAGCTAAAGTGATCATTCTATAGAAGGTCAAAAGTTTGTTTTAATAATGACATCTTTGTTCCAGTAATTCCAGACAGTGAAAATTTCTCAATAGGATAAGAGGTTATTCACTGTCCTGCTGAAATATCTTAAGTAGAAACAGGCCTTGGGTAAATACTCTTCCTCTAAACAAAGCTTATTGTTCTGGACCCAGGGAAGGAAAGGACAAGAGAAAAAAGAAAAAGGAAAAAAGTTTCGGCTCAGTTTAAACCAGCTCGCATTCAGCTATATCTGCCCTTTACATACAAATTTAATAAAAAATTGACTCTTTATGAATTTTTTAAAGGCTGGAAATTGCAAATACACATTTTAAGGGGTGACTATTGCAGAGAAAATAGCTTTGGTGATTGAACCCTTTTCTCTCATCAGCCTCTATTTTATTTCTACACCCATCTGATTGTTACAGTTTTTACCCTTTCTTATTGGTGCTGGAATCCTCACTATTTCTCATCTTTATTGGCTGTTAACAGTTATGAGCACTTCCTGTGAACCAGGCACGATGATAGATGTTTAACACGTATGACCTCATTTAATCCTTAAAGTGCCCTTCAAAGCCAGTATTATTATCCACATTTTACAGAGGGGAAGCTTGAAGCTCAGTGAGGTTAAGTAATAGGGCTAATGTGCAACATGACCAATCACTTATTACCTGGGTGTCCCTATCTGTCCCCAAGTCTTCCTTATACTGTGACCCATTGCCTGAAATTCAAAGTATCTGCTTAGTCCAAGGCATCACTGGAAAGAATATTAAATGTGGCATTGCATCTCAAAAAAAAAAAAAAAAATGACAACTGAACTCATTGCCAATGTCACGTTCTATATTCCTGACTAGACTATAAGCTCTTTGAGAGCAAACACTATGTTTTGTCCACCACAATATTACCAGCACATGCCTAGCACAGAGGAAGTTCTCAAGAAATGCTTATAGAATCAATGAATATCCTGTAGGGTCCTCAGAATAAGGGACCATAACAAGGTTAGGAGAAAGTGTCAAGAAATCCCTTTCTGGGAAATAGAAATTCCAGGTTACCCCTAGTGAATTCAACCAACTTTGAAGTTTGGCCAAGCCTTTAAATAGCATTGGATGATTTCAAACATGGAATCCTGGGCAGCGATTTCTCTTCCTGAAGAGCTGTTGCAGCTTCTATGCATAGTCATGCTTTGGCTTGAGTTTATGAGGAACAGAAGTTTCAAAAAATCTGATTGGGAAGTATAAGCTAAAAGGCTCAAGCACCAGTCATACTTTTCCCAGGGCCAGTAAGATTTCCGAGAGCTCAAATCCAAGTATCAAGCTCTCCATCAAGGACTGGGAACATAATGTTATTTTATCATTTTCAGAGATAATAACCAGAGATAATTTTTGGTTGACATAAGACTCACAACATATCCTTGGGTGAACTCTTTTCGTGTCTCAGTTCCTCAAATGGAAAACAGTCAAATAAGCACATATACAGTCAAAATGTCCCTCCAAATCTGTGAGGTTCCCTCAGTGGAGTCAGTCTCATTCATTCACTGCTATTTAGTTCAAAATTTGACCTTTGGATTCAGATAAACCTGAGATTAGGCTTTGACTTTGACATGTATCAGCCATGTGACCTTGAGCAGAACATGGTAGCTCTCAAAGCCTTAGCAGCCTTGTCTCTTGCGGGGAAGATGGTAAATGATAATGTGTTTAACGTGCTTAAACCAGTGCCAGGCACATACAAGGCAGTCGGTAAATAGTGACTTATAGTGATATTTCTGCTGGCTTCACTTGCACATTTCATTCAAAACAATTGAAAAGTCCAGTGTGTTCCTGGTGTTTTAACTGGCAGGTGTGATCTGAAGTCATCCTTCAACTAAATGGATTACTTTATCAACTTCCAAATTGTAAGCAAAATTAATCTGAACTAAGGCAATGAAGTGATACAGACATACAAATGAAACATCTGTCCTGATCTCTGCCTTGAAAAAAATTTAAGACTTAAATATAAAGCATGAAACAGGTTTGATTTTGAATATAGCAAATAGATGAAACATCACTCCTTTCTTAAAAGAGATTCTTAGCAGGCATTTTAAAATCCCTATCCTGTCTTGTTTTCACTAGATCACTGGTCAGTATGCCACAGTTTCAAGCTAGATAATTTCAAAGTTTCAAGACATCAGTTAGATCCCACTGACTACAGGTAGATCTATCTGAATTAGAAAAATTCTAACACTGACGAGAGAACTCTTTCCTAATGTTAGGTGTGGCGAAAGATCTGTTTAAGCTATCAGAATATGGAGTAGCTTATAAGAATTAGAATACAATTTTCTGTGTCCCCCTTTCTCTTTGCCAGGGACAGTTGGTATTGATCTGGACATGCAGTGTGAGCGAAATAACTTTATGTCATTGTAAGCCACTGAGGTTTTAGGGCTATTCATTTCTTGCAGCATAGCCTAGCCTTTCCTAACAGATATAGAATAGATATAAATGCAGTTCACATGTATAACAGACATACTCACGGAGCCACACACAGAGTTCTCTCATCTTGGTCTACAATTAATTTCCAGAAGTTAGTGGTTTAGTGGAATAGAGACAAAGCTCAGAACTACAGTCAATATCAGAATAGCTTTAATACACTGGCAGAAAGATTCAGAGGCATCTTTTCTATGTCATCATGAGAGTGAGAAGCATGATTCCTAAATCCGTATTCCTGGCTGGAATTCTCATCTGTCAACAGGTGTCATTGTCACCCTGACGAGAACCAGAGCAGGCTCTCTCTCCCTCATCCTCGCACACTCTCCTGGTGAGTTGTAGAGCTGTGCCTGACCTCAAACTGAGAACTCCTTGGGACATAGCATGAATCCCAAGTAGCCCTCACTCTAGGGAGGTTTGCTTTTTTTTAAAATCTGTATCTCAAGCCTAGAAGAAGCGCTCAAGGTTGATGCCAATCTTTGACACGTCATCTATTCCCAAGCCAGCTTTTCCATGAAGGAATCAGTGATCTTCCAAATATTTTCTTTTCATAGCTGAAATGAACAATAAATATTATTTATTATTTTAGTAAGAAACACATGATCTAAATCCCACTAGTAATAAAGATAATGGCCATTTGTTGAGGGCTTGCTATTTGGCACTATGACATGTACCATTTTATTTAATCCTCACAACAATTTGATTAGGTAATATATTATTAGAGTTCTCCAGAGAAACAGACCCAATAGGATATATATAGAGATATATGAGGAGATTTATTATAGAATTGGCTCACGCAATTACGGAGGATGAGAAGTTCTACAGTATGATGTCTGCAAGCTGGAGAACCAGGAAAGCTGGTGCTATAATTCAGTCTGAGTTTAAAGGCCTGAGAAATGGGAGCAGGAGCTCATAGTGTAACTCAGAATCTGAGGCCCAAGGCCAGAGAAGCTGGAGGGTGAAGAGGCTTGCTGGTGTCAGTCTCAGAGACCAAAAGCCTGAGAACCAAGAGCATTAATGTCCAAGAGCAGGAGAAGATGGATGTCCCAGTTTCAGCAGAGAGCAAATTCACCCTTCCTCTGCCCTGTCATTCTATTCAGATTGGACGATGCCTACCCACATCGATGAGGGTGAATCTTCTTTCCTCAGTCTACTGATGTAAATGCTGATCTCTTCCAGAAATATCCTCACAGACACACCCAGAAATAATGTTCTGCTAGCTATTGGGCATGCCTTAGCCCAGTCAAGTGGATAGATACATCATCAGTAGGTACTGTCATTTCCTTTTTTACAGATCAAAAAACCAAACCTTAAAGTGGTCAAGTAACTTGCTTAAGGTCAACCAGCCTAGAAACGGGAAAAATTATGCAAATTCAAAAGCTGTTCTTTGCAAGGAGGCCCACTTTACTCCCCCTCCTGGCCATAGTATTATATCTCAAGCTTCACACCCAAGATATAAACCCTGGAGTTTTCCTTGTCTTCATTCTGTTGCCAGTGACTTGATTACATCATTTCTGGTCTGACACCAGGACAGCTCCAGTATGTTCCCGAGAAGAATCAGGCCCCAACACCTGCTAATTTCTTCCTGCATTTGCAGAGGAGAGCCTGGGAACTTAACCTAAGAAAAAAACAAAACGAAGTGATCCAAGAAGAAAAAAACCCCTGGGATGAAGAAAAGTTATTTTCCTCTTTGATAATTCTGTGTAACTAGTAACTGTGCAAGAGAAAACTGATCTATGGGTTTGTTAGAAACTCTGGGGCCTGAGGCGGAAATAGACACTGTGAGACCAAGAAGGGGGTGGAACCAGAGGCTACAGCCAGGAAACAAAAGACAGGAAACAGGATTTCTTCTTGCCAATGTCCAAAACAAAGCTGATGAGGAGTTTGGCAGGAAGAGGGACCACCATTTCATACTTCCAGTGGAAAAAGGACTAAATGCTCAAAATTGAAGATATGTGGGAAGGGATGAGTCATGGAGAAACGGTGATACATAATCTTCTCTTTCTGAGAACAGTCACTTAATATTCCTGCTCGGCATCCTTTTATTATTTGACAGCAGGCCTTGTGCCTCTCTATGGGAAGCCAGGAAGGGGCCAGAATCATCTCATGCTGCTTATTATGGGATGCACAACTAGGAAGCTGCACTTTCTTCCCCTTCCCCTCCTCTCCTTTCCCTCCTTCGTGTATTACTCTTCCCTCTTCCTGGAATGCGTCTCCCACTGTTAGCGTAGGTAACTCTTCTTTATTTTTAAGTCTTAGCTTAGATGTCACTTCCTCAAAAGAATTTTCCTTGACCCTTATTCTGTGACAGAGTTGTTAGCTGCCTATCCAGGACCCATTCTCCTCTCTTTCTTTTCTTCTTTTTTTTTTGAAGACAGAGTCTCACTCTGTGACCCAGGCTGGAGTGTAGTGGTGCAATCATAGCTCACTGTAGCCTCGAACTCCTGGACTCAAGGAATCCTCCCACCTCAGCTTCCTAAGTGTCTGGGACTACAAGCATGAGCCACCATGCTCAGCTAATTTTTAAAAATTATTATTATTATTATTATTTTGTAAAGATGGGGTTTTGCCACGTTGCCCAAGCTGGTCTTGAACACGTGGGCTCAGGTGATCTGCCTACCTTGGCCTCCCAAAGTGTTGGGATTATAGGCATGAGCCACTGCACCCAGCTTTATTTGCATTTATAACCAAGCTTTCAGCCTAATATCTACCAGGCTTGCAGCATATTGACTTTCTTTCACTGGAGGACATTATCCAAACAAAACATTATCCAAATAAAAAATAGCTCATATTTACTTGTGTGTGTTGGAAAGAGCTATTACTACTGGAAACTATTCATATTTTGTTTTAAAATTTTTTTCTGGAAAATATTTTCAAATCATTTCTTTTGTGGGGAAAATGTCACCTGGATGAAATATTTGTCAAAGTGTGGTTGCACCTGTTCCCACTTATCATTTGATAAATTGGCAGAGTCAATGCACAGTTGTACAAAGTACACATCATGCAAACCTTAGCTGGTAAGTATAAAAATGACCACTGACCCCTGATTTGCAAGCAGTCTCAGACTTGGTTTGGACTCTCCCAGAAGCAGACCTGGAAACAATGATTCAAGTGCAAGCCCTTCATTTGGGAAGTGTAGGGACACTGCTTAAGGGTTGGGAGGTGATAGAAGAAAGGAAGACAGCCAAAAAAGGATGTAGTATTCAGCCAGATACTATAGTAAGTGACGAGAGTCTAACCCCACAGGGATACTCTGGGGAATAGTATCCCACAAGAGGCATGGGGAACTGGGATACTTATCCACCAATTCTCATCAGCCATCAGCTACTTCTAGGGTGTTAATTCCCTGGCAGCCTACAGGCCAAGGCAGAGGGGACTTCAATGGTTCCCAGAAAATCCCTCATGCACAGAGATGCAGATACTGGCAGTTAGATGTGTCCAGAGCACAAGGAAGCCGTAAGGTCTGATGCACGCTGACAGCCCTGACCACTGCCCTCTTCAAGCTAAGCTCAGACTTCAGTGTCCTATTTCACAGGGGACATAGACATTTTTAGATAATACAAGGACATATTTATTTTTTAATAGTTACAAATTAAGTTTCAACATTCCCTTCCACCTAATGCACAAGGTGCTGGTTTCCAGTTTGTGGTAGTGATGAAATATATAGATTGCAAAAGTAATCAATTTTTTAAAAGAGCATCAGTTGATTTAAAGTATATTGAAGAAAGGCCGGGCACGGTAGCTCACGCCTGTAATCCCAGTGCTTTGGGAGGACAAGGTGGGCGGATCACTTGAGATCAGGAGTTCAAGACCAGCCTGGCCAACATAGCGAAACCTCGCCTCTACTAAAAATACAAAAATTAGCTGGGTGTGGTGGCGTGTGCCTGTAATCCCACCTACTCGGGAGGCAGAGGCAGGAGGATCACTTGAACCTGGGAGGCAGAGGTTGCAGTGAGCTGAGATGATGCCACTGCACTCCAGCCTGGGTGGCAAGGTCAGACTCTGTCTAAAAAAATAAAATAAAATAAAAAGTATACTGAAAAAATAATTGTACAGATAGTAATCAATATGCAAAGATAATGGGGAAATGACTGAAGCTTGGAAAACACTGACGGATATTTTATAGGTAGTGAAATGGAAGCATAAAGCCAGGCCACCAAGAATCTATGAAGGAATATCTATTGCGTACCCAGCACTCTTCTAGGCATCAAGAAGGATGTAAGAGACAGAGAAAGGATGAACTCCACATTGGGGTTTTTGCCAGTAGCAGTAGTAGTAATGGCTACTATTTAATGAGAGCTTTGGTTCTCCTGACCTGCCTTCCTTAGGAAGCTCTACTAGCCTTCAAAAAATACATGAAACAATAAAGGGTGCTCTATGCAGAATAAGAGGGTCAGACTTACTAGGACGATTTCATTAAAACTTCAGAGGGAAAAGCAGCAGCATGGCAGCATAACCATAGACAGAACTGTACCAAACTGGCAGTGGTCAGAGCCAGAGAATAAGGAAGACACAGCCTTAGGTTTTTCCTCCATAGACCCATCTCCTGCTCCACTCAACCTATAGAGCAGGACTCAGCATCTGGGAGCAAGCAGGATAAATAAAGAGGAAGCAAGCTGCTGCTGAATATTGCCAAGCTACTCCCAAAATGTGCTGCCTTGAGAGGCTGTCTTATTGTGCAAGAAGACATAAAATCCAGATGGCAGTTTCTGGATTCTCAGCTTTCTATACAGAAGTCATATTTTTTTCCAATACATCCTAATTCTATTTACTGTGTGCGTGATGGCCAAATGTCATTAACAATGGCCAGGCATGAAAATAAAGAAAGTAATTAGGCTAGGAAATAGCTTGGCAGCTGCATCAGCTATGTGCTCTTGGAGTGGAGGTGCGGTGGTCAGGAACCATTACTGGGCTGCATTCAAGTGTTGTATGGCGTCTGGGGACCAGTCACATATGTAAGCACAAATCTAGACTGACGGCAACATCACATTCAATCAAGGCCCAGTCTTCGCAGAGGAGCCACAGACCCGTTACAGATAATGCCTGAAGGATTGACTCAGAAAACAGATAGACTTTTATTTGCATTAGAACTTGGATTGGCACGTTGTTTACTTCCTGTAGGTGCAAAGAATACAACTATGGTCTATGCTCACATAGCTCCATGTCCTTCTGTTTTCAAACTGGGTTAGTCGAGCCTGGAAAAACCATCCACTGGGCCAATGATAGATGAGGTGGCTAATCAAGAGTGTACCCGGGAATCAGACACTTGGCCCTGAAAGCTGCCTACGCCACTCACTCTAGCATAAGACCTTAGGAAATTTGCTTAGTTTCCCAGAGCTTTTCTTCTTCTGTAAAATGGGACAATAGAAGTATCCATTTCATTTTGAGGATTAAGTGAGACAAACTTTTAGCTTCGTGCCTAACACATGGTAAGTGCTTAAGATATACATGATTATGACGAAATATGACTGATTTTTATGGTAGAAATCTTTATTTAGCCTTTGATGACCTTCTTTGTGAAGAGCAGCAAAGGTTATGAAGAGGAATTGGCTCAAAAATGAAGACAGAAGTTGATCAAATCCAATCCTCACTAGAAGATAAAAGAAGAAAGAGGAAGGGGATATTAGTCAGGGTTCTCCAGAGAAACAGAATAAAAAGGATCCATATAGATATCAAGTAAATTGATGTTGGGAATTGGCTTATGATGGGGATTATGGAGGGTGACAGGTCCTATGATAAGCAGTCTGTAAACTGCAGGACCAGGAAAGCTGGTGGTGTAATTCAGTCTGGTCCGCAGGCCTGAGAAACACGGGAGCTTATGGTGTAACTCCCTGTCCAAGGCCAAAGGTCTACATCGGGGTTAGGGCATAGGAAGGCAGGTAGGGAGGTATGGGTGCTGCTGGTATAAATCCTGGATTTTGAAGGCTCAAGAACCAGGAGCTCTGATGTCTGAGGACAGGAGATGATGGATATCCCCGTTCAAGAGAAGAGAGAGAAAATTAGCCCTTCCCCTGACTTTTTGTTCTATCCGTGCCCTCAACATACTGGGTGGTTCCTGCCCACATTGGGGAGGGCAATTTGTTTTACTCAGATTCAAATGCTTGTCTCTTCCAGAAACACCTTCACAGACACACAGAAGGCGATTTGGGCATCCCTTAACCTAGTTAAGTTGACCTGTAAAATTATCCATCATAAGGAGAAGAACTAGCTGGCTAACCATGAGGTTCTGAAATACTAAATGGGAATGGAAAACGTGAAAAATAAAGAACTCATCATAAGAATACACTTCTCAGAAATACAATTTCATTTTATGGTGACAGAGCATAAGATTTAAAATAACTTAGTAGGAAACTGCATATGTTCATTCCTAAATAAAAAGAGAAATAAGAAAGAAGGTAATTAAAATGCCCACTAGAAGTGATAAAGGAGGTCATATTGTTTTTGCTGGTAATCTAGTAGTGTGAATATTAAAATAATATCACCCCTGGTGGTATCTACCGTGGTGGGATAATGGCATTGTTCCCACTGTAGTACAGGCACCACAGTCTGCCCTGTGCTATGATGAGGTTTCTCAAAGGTCTCCTGCTTCCACTTTTGCCCCTGCACAAACCATTCTCTGCCTACCAGCCAAAGTTACCTTTTAAAAAAAATACATATCAGCACCTTATCTCTGCAAGAATGGCCATAATCAAAAACTCAAAAAATAATAGACGTTGGCATGGATGCAGTGAACAGGGAACACTTTTACACTGCTGGGGGGAATGTAAATTAGTGCAACCACTATGGAAAACAGTGTGGAGATTCCTTAAAGAACTCAAAGTAGACCTTCCATTTGATCTAGCAATCCCACTGCTGGGTATCTACCCAGAAGAAAAGTAGTCATTATACAGAAAAGATACTTGTACACACATGTTTATGGGAGCACAATTTGCAGTTGCAAAAATATGGAACCAGCCCAAATGCCCATCAATCAACGAGTGGATAAAGAAATTGTGGTATCTATACACCATCAAATACTACTTAGCCATAAAAAGGAACAAAATAATGGCATTCACAGCAACCTGGATGAAACTGGAGACCATTATTCTAAGTGAAGTAACTGAGGAATGGTAAACCAAACATCGTATGTTCTTACTCATAAGTGGGAGCTAAGCTATGAGGATGCAAAGGCATAAGAATGATACAGTGGACTTTGCGGACTCCAGGGAAAGGGTGGGAGAGGGGTGAGGGATCAAAGACTACAAATTGGGTTCAGTGTATACTGTTCGGGTGATGGGTGCACCAAAATCTCACAAATCACCACTAAAGAACTGACTTATATAACCAAACACCACCTGTTCCCCAAAAACCTATTGCTATTAAAAGTATATATATATTGGTTGGGGCGCAGTGGCTCATGCCTCTAATCCTAGCACTGTAGGAGGCCAAGGCTAACTTGAGCCCAGGAGTTCAAGACCAGCCTGGGAAACATGGCTAAACCCCATCTCTACAAAAATACAAAAATTAGCAGAGCATGGTAGTGCATGCTTCTAGTCCCAGCTACTCAGGAGGCCGAGGTGGGAGGATGGCTTAAGCCTTGAGATCAAGGCTGCAGTGAGCCAAGATCACACCACTGCACTCCAGCCTGGGTGACAGAGTGAGGCAGTCTCAAAAAAAAAGTATCAGATTATGTTACCATTCTGCTTCAAATCCTGTGGGCTTTCTAGTGGATTTAAAATAAAATCTAAACAACTTAAACGGTGGTCTGGCCTCCAGCGACTTCTCTGGCCTCATCTTGCACCACCACCTCGTGCTCATGACTCCAGAACAGGCCAAGCTCATTCCCACTGTGGGGGCTGATCCCTCCGCCTGGATGTTCCTGCCCAGATATCTGCATGGCTGGTTTCCTAGCAGCAGAGTCTCCAGTCAGACATCACCTCCTTAAAGAGACCGCCCTCCACCACCCAACCAAATGTTAATTCTACCAACCCATTCTCTCCTGGATTACATTTTAAAACTTCTCTTTATAGCACTTTAGGCAAAATTGCCTTGTATGTTTATGCACTTATCACCTGACTCCCCCTGCTAGGAAGTGAGCCTCTAGAGAGGGAACTTATTCACTCATGAACCTCAGGAACTAGAATGGTACCTGCCACATAGAAGAGATGTTTAATAAATAAGTAAATAAATAAATGTATGTTTCACTCTCTTACTACTCCCACCCCAGCACTTTCCTGCCTTGGGGGAGTTTGTGATTCAGAGCTAAAAGCAGAAGTTGTCTGAAGCCAGCCTGTCGTTCTCTCTTTCGTGAAGATCTTACCAAGCTAAGGAGCAGATGCTTGGGGCCCCGGGGGCTGGAGCATGCGGGGCCTTACTGTGGTTGGTTGAGAACAGGAGGAACAGGATTTCTTCAAGCAGAGGGAGATCTGCAGGTTGGTGAACGATGGGTCCTAGAGATACCTCCTTGTAGATCCCTGAAGTCATGTGGGATCTGGGGAGTTGCAAATGGAGGAGGAACAGAGAGCTTCAAGGTGGGCTAAGGAAGGCAGATGCCAGGCATGAGAGCCAGGTATGAGAGTCCGGCACCCTGAGAGGCACAGAGGTTCAGGTTTCAGGTGCTCACCTGACAAGGTGAGCCTGGACAAGGCCCATGCACTAGTCCCCTGAGTCAACTATAGTGGAGCCCCCTAGTGTCTGGCAGCCTGGGAAACCTGGAGGGTGGAAGGTTTGGAATAATAACTGAGATAGAGTTTCCTGAAGCCTGATAGAACAGGGGCTGGGAGTTGGAATTCATATCATTTTTTAAAAGTAATGAAGTCACGGGACATTTCAGACACCTTTGAGTTTGGGAAAGAGTACACGTCTGCTGCCCAATAGCCAGCCCAGGAATACTACACTTATGGCAGCTTTCATTGATAAGAACTTAGAATGCCACGCCTGGACTGGGCACTCCACAACTTACCCCCTTAAATCTTAAAACAATGCTATGAGAGAGACACTATCTATCATCTATTTATCTAATCTAATCTATCTATCTATCTATCTATCTATCTATCTATCTATCTATCTATCTATCATCTATCAGAGTTGGCAACTGAGGCCCAGAGATGTTTGACTGCTAGATCTCCAGGTCCATCCAGGGTGAGAGGCAGTAGTGGGGGCTCCACTTTAAAGGCCAATCCACTTGAGACCCGTACCTCTACTCTTCCCCACTCTGCCTAGAAGGTTTGTGAAGAACTCCTGGTCAAAAGCCAACCCCCAGACTAGCTCTTTCTGCATCAGCTTTGTCCTGCAGCTGGAAACAAGCAAGGACTGCCTGCCTGCAGCAGAGAACAATCACAGCCGTCTGCTCTCCAGGTCGAGCGCAGTGTTCTGTCCCACAAAGCTGCAGGGTGAGAGAAGAGTGTATTGCTTCCCTCCAGTTTAGGACTGGGATAGTTTTCACCCTCAAGAGGTTCAAGACAAAAGCGTGTAGGTAGGCTAAGCCGACTCTGATGTCCTCCCCTCTCCCCAGCACCTGCTGGAGGCAGCAAGGGACACAGACATTGTTTGATTTTATCTATTTGTTGGCCTACCCATTGCAATACATTAAGTGTTGTTTTCCTACCTCAAAGACACAAAGATCTCTTCCTAGAGTACTAACAGGTAACATGACCAAATACCACACACACAAAAAATGTGTAATCAACCGCTCCCTCCTGGTGGGGAAAAGCAGCCTATTTTGCAGTAGATCGCTTGCCTTCCCATCTGCTCTTCCCCTTGTAAGCACCCCCTGGTGCATTCCTCCTACCCAGGGTTATTCCTGGGATTGAGGAAAGGACCAGGAAAATGAGTTCATATGGGAGGATTTGCAATTTCATCATCTCATTCTTGAGAAGTGAGGGCAGGATTGGGAGGGGGGTGAGGAGGAATATAGTTTAAAAATAGGAGTCTAGAGGAGACTGTGTTCTAGATAAAGCAATGACTCCAAGGGTGGAAGTTGAGGCTACAAAGTCAGGGCAGGAACACAGCTGTGATCCCCTCAAATTACAATGTAAGTCTCTGGCTTGGGACTTAACCCTGAGGAACCCATTTGGCTGCTGGAACCTTCAGTGTCTCAGATTTTTCAAGCCTGACCAGTAAATCTTAGATGAGGCTCACTAAAAGTGCAATATATGCCCCACCCTCTCTCTGCCTGCCTTGTCGCAATTCTATGCCCTATCAGTTTTCATTCCTGAGACCAGGCCTGTGCCCAGGGCCAGTGTAGGGTATGTAAAGGGAGGCCCAGAAGGCGTATTTGGTTGAACTTCCAGGACAGAGGGGGCCTCAAACTCACACAGTTGGTGACTCAGGATATTTGCACATTCTCACCAGGCTCAATCAGCAGGGAAGTTGGAGTTCTCAGCAATCAGTCACTTGCACACTGGAAGACCAAGAAAAGTCTGTTCAGATATCCTCCCCTAAGGAGCTGGGGAGGGGTGGGGTGTGTAGTTGACTAATAGCCAAGCTGGATCTGCCACATTGTTTATGCCCAGGCTCTGCTTCCTAGAGCTGCTTCCAGCCAATGACTGAACATGGTGGGGTTCTAGTGCAGGACCCCTCTAACCATGGCTTCAGCACTCTCCATTAGTTTGGCTGAAACTTTCTTAGAACTGCACCAGAGTCTGAAACTCTTCCTAATGAATCCTATTCTCAGCCTCCTTAACCAGATGCAGTTCTACAGAATAGTCTGAAGGCTCTCCCTGTCTAATCTTGCCCTTTCTCCTTTCTGCAGGTAAATCTCTTGCGCGTCATCACCCTTGGCATCTGTTTCTTAGAGGACCCCAACTAGTACAGAAATGGTTGGAGAAAACAGGCAGAATGATAGGGCTTGGAAACTGCCTCACTCACTGCCAGGGAGGCAAAGAGGACACCATCCTAAGTAGACTGTGGGACACAGAGAGTCCCTGGCATAAGGTGGCAGCCTAATTGCTGAAGCTGTACTGGTGGTGGCTTGGGGATGCTTACTGGTGGAAGGGAACAGCCTTGCAGGTGGGACAAATCAGGCACCTGAAAGATATTCAGGGAGGCAGTGTCCACAGGGACAGAAGAGTTAACTGTTTTTTGCTAAATATTCTTGAAGCCCACCAGAGGGGGAAGAAACTGAGGTTTTTGTTTTGGTTTTGTTTTGCTTTGTTTTTTTGGGATGGAGTCTCGCTCTGTCGCCAGGTTGGAGTGCAGTGGCACAATCTCTGCTCACTGCAAGCTCCGCCTCCCGGGTTCAAGCAATTCTCCTGCCTCAGCTTCCTGAGTAGCTGGGACTAGAGGCGCACACCACCATGCCCAGCTAATTTTTGTATTTTTAGTAGAGACAGGATTTCACCGTGTTAGCCAGGATAGTCTCGAGCTCCTGACCTCGTGATCTGCCTGCCTTGGCCTCCTAAAGTGCTGGGCTTGCAGGTGTGAGCCACCTCCACCGGCTGAAACTGAGGTTAACAAACAGTTATACAAACAGTTAAAGGCTAAGTGTGAAAACCAGAGGACTTATTTGGAAATTTGCCAAGAGGCCCTTATTTCCTGCAGTGGAAGGGCTAACAGAGCTGAGGAACAGCTGCAGGACTTGATTGTTAGAGGTGTCGAGTTCTAAAGACATTCAAATGCTCAGCCTAGACTAGCCTATTTTACTAAAGTCAAGATCCTAACTGGAAAACCTGGCCCCTGATGTATGGAGACATCTAGATGGATGCTCTGGGCTTCTTATTAGTAATATCCAAGGGGATGAACCTCTTCGTCCACATCCCCATGAGGTGGTTCTGCACCTTAGAGATTGCAGAGGTAACCCAAGTGAGTACTTCCCCATGCTGACTGATGCTAAAGAGACCTCTTCCCTGCAAAGTACAGGTTCTCTGGTCCCTCAGAAACTGCCTTCACTCTCCAATACCTAGGATTACATTTTGGGATGTGCCGAGCCTGACAAGGGAGAGAAGAGACTATACAATGATTAATAAGAATGAGCTAGCATGAATCAAGAGAAGAAAGGGAAGGATTTTAAGGGTTAGATTTGAAAGTTCTTGATCAAGGAGTAATAACATAGGACTGAATACGCAATAATTCATTGACTTGGGGGTACTTTCTTGGGCCATGGGATTTAACACCTGGTTAAAGATCCCCGGAGTTAGGGGCAAACTTACTGCTAGGTAGCTATGGTACGCAGCCTCAAATATAATGGTCCCTATGACCTCGCCTCCTAATATTCATGCCCTTGTTTAATCTCTTCCCACTGAATGTAGGCTGAACTTATGGATTCACTTCTAATAACTAGAATACAGCAGAAGTGACAGGATGTCATTTCCATGATTACATTGGTTGAAATTTTAGGTGTATGCTCCCTTTCTCTTTAGCCTCTTTATTCAGCCCAACCACCAGGTAAAGAAGTCCAGGCTACCTTTCTGGAGAAGCCACATGGAGAAGAGAGATCCTGGAGGTTGGGAGGCCAGAAGGAGAACTGAGGCATCCTAGTTGACAGCCAGCATCAACTGCCAGCCATATAAGTGCACCTTTTTGGAAGTAGACCCTACAGCCCCAATCAAAGCTTCAGATGATGCCTTGACTGACACCTTGACTACAACCTCATGAGTCCGAGCCAGAACTACCCAGTTAAACCATTCCCAATCTGACCCACAGAAACTGTGAGATAATGTATGTTTGTTGTTTTAAGTCACTAAGTTACGGGAAACAATAACGTAGCACAGCAATCAACAACAAATTCAATAGCTCCTAGAAGCTCAGAGAAAGTAATGGTCCATGGAGGCCAAGACGGGTGGATCACGAGGTCAGGAGATCGAGACCATCCTGGCTAACACGGTGAAACCCCGTCTCTACTAAAAAATACAAAAAACTAGCCTGGCGAGGTGGCGGGCGCCTGTAGTCCCAGCTGCTTGGGAGGCTGAGGCAGGAGAATGGCGTGAACCCGGGAGGTGGAGCTTGCAGTGAGCTGAGATCCAGCCACTGCACTCCAGCCCGGGCGACAGAGCGAGACTCTGTCTCAAAAAAAAAAAAAGAAAAAAAAAAAAGAAAGTAATGGTCCATGCTGAACAACATAGAAATGCCTAATTCACCCCAAAAGATAGTAGAGAAAGAAAGAAAGAAGTTGAAGGAAGGGAGAAAGCTGGAATGGATACATTCTGTGAGGCCAGAGGATCATGTTCTATGAGAGGCCTCAGAGCACACACCACCAACCAAGGCTATCAGGGCTACCATCACTATGGAGAAGTCCAGTGGTAGTTCTCCTCTCCAGGCCAGAGAGCTGGTCACAGGGCTGGGCTGGTTAGTATCCACAGGGATGTCTCCTCATGCTCAAGTAACAGAGGCCAGGTACGTTAAGCATCAGAAGCCAGCTCTGGTAGCTTTTACCATAATGACTGGCAAGTTTGAAGGGGCAGCTAAGAGAGCTTCGTGGAGTTGTGGCAATGACTGATAGAGCGTGGCACTCCTAGGAGCAAGATAGATGGGCAACCTACAAGGTGATGCTTACTGTCTATAACTCCCCCATCCCGTAAAAACGCAAGTGTGAAGGAGGAGGAGACTAAGGGAAATTACCCCAATATGAAATCATGGGGCTGGGCACAGTGTCTCACGCCACTTTGGGAGACCCAGCACTTTGGGAGACCGAGATGGGCGGATCACCTAAGGTCAGGAGTTCAAGACTGGCCTGGCCAACATGGCTAAATCCCATCTCTACCAAAAATATAAAAAATTACCCGGGCGTAGTGGCATGCACCTGTAATCCCAGCTACTCGGGAGGCTGAGGCAGGAGAATCACTT
>NW_012114966.1:2371184-2374016 GCF_000951035.1 Colobus angolensis palliatus | reverse complement strand
TGGCGATTGGGTACAAAGTGATCATGTATCTGAAACTGCCTATTATGAGCTGGTTTTGTTGGATCAAGTCATAAGCTGGGTGAGTGAAGCAGCACCACATTGTAAGATGGAAATGATATACTTAGAGTCAAGCTGCATGAACAGGTAGTCCAGACCCCAGGTCACCTGTCACAGTTGCACAAGTGTTTCTACCCCAACTGGTACCTATGCCATGCTGGGAGTTCTTTTTATTCCCCAACTTTTAAGTTCAAGGGCACTTGTGCAGGATGTTCAGGTTTGTTACATAGGTAAATGTGTGCCATGGGCCAGAGGAGGAGAAAGAAGCCCTAGCTTGGTTTATGAATGGCTTGGGTTGTTAGGTGAAACGCAAAAGGGCATGGCAGCTGCACTCCAGCTACATCCCAGGAGTCGTCTTGAAACACAATGGATGGAGATGGAAAATCTTCCCAATGGATGGAGCAGAAAGTGGTGCATGTGCTTACCTACTTTGCGTGATTTGAGGTGAGACTATAGAGATTTATGGGCAGAGGCCAGTGGCCTGCTCATCAGATTAGGGTCTGGGAGATGAGGAGATCTGAGACAGACACACATGGGAGTGGGTGCAAAGTGAGGATTTTTGTATCACATTTTAATGCCTGCCAGAAAGCATCCACCATGGAAGAGGTACTCAACAACCAAGGAGACAAATAATTCAGCAGACTGATGTCATGTGCATGGTGGGCACAGGCATGGAGTGGCCTTGGTAGCAGAGAGGGTGCCCACACATGTATGGGCCAAAAAACATGGATCCCCACCTACCATGGCTGATCTAGCTACTACTACCTTTGAATGTTCAACTTGGAAGCAACATAGACCAGCCCTAAGATCCATGGCATGGGTACCAGGTGGGGTAGAAACACTCGTACAAGTGTGACAGGTGACCTGGGGTCTGGACTATCTGTTCATGCAATTTGATTCCAAATGTATCATTTCCATCTTACAATGTGGTGCTGCTGGGCTCACCCAGCTTATGACTTGATCCAATAAATAGGCAGTTTCAGATATATGATCTGATAGATCACTTGGCTATTGGGTACAAAGTGATCATGTATCTGAAACTGCCTATTTATTGGATCTATCTCTGCTAGGCTGTATAGTTCCCCCACAAAATTCATATGTTGAAGTCCTAACCTCTAGTACTTCAGAATGTGACCACATTTGGAGATGGGGTCTGTAAAGGGCATTAAGTTAAAATCAGCTCATTAGGGTTGACTCTAATCCAATATGACTAGAGTCCTTATAAGAAAAATTGGACACAGACACATACAAAGAGAAGACAACGTGAAGACACAAGGAGAAGATACCTGTCTACATGCCAAGGAGAGAAGCCTAGAACAGATACTTCCTCCATATCCCTGTGAAACTTGCCACACCTTCATCTTGGACTTCTAGCCTCCAGAACTGTGAGACAATACGCTTCTGTTGTGTAAGCCAGCCAGTCTGTGCTACTGTGTTATGGCAGCCCCAGGAAATTAATATAGCCCCCAATGTAGCATTATTCCTGAAGGAAACCGACTGGCTACTTGGTGACAAATTGGCAACATTGAGCTCTTTCTGTCTTGGAAGGGCTATCAGTTCAACCTCATAGAGGGAATTGTTCAGGATATTGATTTGCCTTTCCCTCTGAAGAAGCCTTAGTCAGCACCATTATTCAGGAGCTTAAGGAATAAATGATCCACAGTTGTCCTACCCAACATAGCATCTAACCAAGGGTCCCTTCCCAGCAAAAGAAGTGCAGATGTGGGCCCATTAACATGGGATCCACTGATCATATCACCCAGAAGCACACCATCTAAATGCAGTGGGCCTTGCAGTGTGTAGAAATGGCTTTCTACAGGCACAGCTGAAGGATGGGTGCCATGCATCAGGATCTGTCATAGGCATTAAATCAGAGATCTCAATGCCACTGTGTACCCAGTAGGATGAATACATTGATCAGGAAACCAAGGAATGGACGCAGGAGTGTCCCCACTTACCACTATTCCTAATGACCCATTGAGAGACTTGGTATTTCCTGTCCCCACCACTCTAGGCTCTGCAGGGTTGGAGGTCATGGTTCTCAGAGAGGACAGATGACACAGCAAGGGTCCCACTGAACTACAAGCTATGGCTGCTGCCAGGGAAGTTTGGACTCTGTGTGTCTAGGAGACAGCAGGCAAGGAGTTGCCATCTTGGCAGAGGTAATTGATCCTGATCAACAAAATGATATAGGGATGCTTGTACACAATGTAAGTATGAGGGCATGCATATGGAACCCACGGGACGTGTAGATAGGTACAGCAACCCCAGTTGAGAAGGCTGAGACTCAGGCCCCTCAAGAATGAGGGTTTACGTCACATCACCAGGTAAGCTATAAAGGAATTTTAAATGGCTGGCAAGAGGGAGGGGATCGGCATCACCTGCAGCACTGAGACACTGCATCTACTGAAGCTATAGAAGCTGTAGTCCGTTTTCATCTCCTTCTAATTTCCCTACCAGGAAGAGAAACTCATGAAAACTCCGGAGGAGCTGCTTTCTGAGTGTATATGGAGAAGCGGGTCTGTAAGGACTAGGGATGGACTGTGGAAGCCATAGGAATGCAGCACTCAGGTCTTGCTTCAAGAAAGAACCTGTTGGAAGGACTGCAGTTAGCAGACAGTCTCCAGATTCAGTATCTTTGAGATAGACCTCAGTGTTCATGCTAGAGCAGCATTCTCCCCAAGCTTTTCCCAGCCAATGATAGTTTGGCAGAAGTACTAGAGCCAAGCCATTTCTGGCCAGCATGGACAACTTTGTGGGCAAGCTTTGTGCTGG
>NW_012114966.1:2349718-2370143 GCF_000951035.1 Colobus angolensis palliatus | reverse complement strand
AACTCCTGACCTCAAATGATCCACCCACCTCAGCCTCCCAAAGGCTAGGATTACAGGCGTGAGCCACTGCTGCTGGTCCACTTCTATTCCTTATTAAGCTAACTTTCTATTGGATCTTGTGGAGCCTTGTGGCTTAAAATAACATTTATGTGCTGATGACCCTCAAATTTGTATGTCGGGCCATCAAAATGAAAAATTCTTATGCTTCCAAGGATGATTAAGAAAGAGAAAAGAAAATCCACAGAATAGGACAAAATATTTGTGAGTCATATATCAGACATGGACTTATACCCAGAGTATATAAAGAACTTCTCAGTTCAACAATAAAAAGATAAACAGCCCAGTGAAAAAAATAGGTAATAAATTTGAATAGACATTTTTTTCAAAGCAGATATAAAAGTGGCCGATAAGCACATGAAAAATGTTCAATATCATTAGTCATCAGAGAAATGCAAATCAAAATCACAATGAGATACCACTTCGCCCTCACTAGGATGGCTATCATAGAAAAAGACAGACAATAACAAGGATGACTGAGTATCTGGAGAAAGTGGAACTTTCATACATTGCTGGTGAGAATATAAAATGTACAGCTGTTTTAGAAAACAGCTTGGCAGTTCCTGAAAATGTTAAAAATAAAGTTATCCTATGACTCAGCATTCCACTTCTAAGTATACCCGAGAGAACTGAAAACACATGTTCACACAAAAACTTATACATGAATGTGCATAGCAGCATTATTCATAACAGCCCAAAGTGGGAACAACCCAAATGTCCATTGACTGACGAATGGACAAACGAAACATGGCTAATCTAGACAACAGAATATTATTTAGCCATAAAAATGAACGAAGCACTGATACTCATAAGTGTACCTTGAAAACATGATGCTCAGTGAAAGAAGCCAAAAACGAAAGACCACGTATTTTATGATTCAATTTTTATAAAATGTTCATAATAGGCAAATCAGTAGGGCAGAAAGCAATTTCATGGTATCGAGGGCTTTGGGGGAGAGAGGACCGGGGAATGACTAATGGGTGTGGGATTCCTTTTTGGGGTGATGAAATGTTCTGAAATTAGATAGTGGTGATTGTTGCACCATCCATCCCGTGACTATACTGAAACCTACCACTCTGTATAGTTTAGAAAGAAAAATTTATGGTATGTGAATTATTTCTCAACAAAATTTTTATATTAAAAAAGAAACCATAGGAATGAGAAAAAAGTGATTATGTCAGTCAACCCTGACCTCTCTCCTCAACTGAATGTTGGTTATCTCCTCCTGGCTACTTGCTATCTCCATCCGGATGCCTAACAGGCACCTCAAACTTAGCATGTCCCAAACTGAACTCCTTGATCTCAGCATCCCCCCTAAATTTGCTCCTCCCATCATTTTCCCATCTCATTAAATGTCAACTCCATGTTTCCAGTTGCTTATGACAAAACAAAACAAAACAAAAAACTGGAGCCATCCTTGTCTTCCCTCTTTCTTTACACTCTACATCCACTCTATCAGTGAATCCTATCCCACCTGTAAGATATTTGCAGAGTCGGACCACTTCTCACACTTTCACACCCGTCACTCTGGTCCAAGCTACCATCACTCTTGCCTGGATCATGGCATTAGCCTGGCAACTGGTCTCCCTGCTTCTGTCATTGCCCTGTGACAGGTCAAACTGTGTGCCCTCCAATTCATGTGTTGAAGCTTTAACCCTCAGTAGCTCAGAATGGGACTGTATTTGGGGACAAGGGTTTTGAAGATGTGATTAAGTTAAAATGAGGTCATTAGGGTGAGTCTTAATCCAATCTGACTGGTGTCCTCATAAGACGAGGAAATTTGGACACCCAGACACCAGGGACGTGTGCACGCAGAAAGACCCTGTGAGGACACAGTGAGAAGGTGATGGCAGCCAGCCAAGGAAAGAGACTTCAGCAAAAAGTAACCTGCCAACCTCTTGATCTTACTTGAACGACTGGCCTCCACAACTGTAAGAAAATAACTTTGTTGTTTAAACCACTCAGCCTGTGGCATTTTATTATGGCAGCCCCAGCAAACTAATGCCCCGCCCCTGCTGACACCCTGTTTTCTACACAGTGGCCAGAGTGGTCTCTTGAAATCATATTGCCTCCCTGCCCTACAGCCATGGCCTGGAGAGTCTCATTCTCCTCCTGACCTCGTCTCCTCCCCAGGGTTGCTATGTTGCCCAAATCCCCAGGGTGCCGTGAACTTCCTGCCCCTTCCGGGCCTCCCCTTTCACTGTGCTTGGGCCACGCTGTCTTTTTGCAAGTTCCACAGACATCTATGACTCTCATGCTCTGTGGTTTTTGCACACACTGTCCTCTGCCTGACACTCTTCTCCCACACATCAGTGCAGCTCCCCGCCTCCATCTTTAGGTTGCTGCCCAAACGCCAGTCCCTGGGGGGCCTCCCTAGTGCCCCTGTCTAAAATGGCCACACCTCTCCCCACTTTCCATCCCTGGGCATGCTGTGGTCATTTTCATTTAGCACTTAGCACCACCTGACATATGATTATCATGTGTGGCATTGTTTACTTGCACAGTGTTTCCCTCTCCCACTTGGAGAGTGAGCTACATGGAGATACGGGCTTCATTTTTATTCTGGCTGTATTCTCCATGCCTCAGACAGTACCTGGCACGTAGTAAAGGAATTGATGTCACTTGGGTTATCTTTAAGCCTGACCACTTCTTCCCTTGCTAAAAAGCTTAGAACTGGCTGGGTGTGGTAGTTCACGCCTGTAATCCTAGCACTTTGGGAGGCTGAGGTGGGCAGATCACCTGAGGTCAACAGTTCAAGGCCAGCCTAGACAACCTGGTGAAACCCTGTCTCTACTAAAAATTCCAAAAATTATCTGGGCGTGGTGGTGGGTTCCTGTAGTCCCAGCTACATGGGAGACTGAGGCAGGAGAATCGCTTGAACCAAGGAGGCAGAGGTTGCAATGAGCCGAGATCATGCCACTGCACTCCAGCCTCAATGACAGAGTGAGACTCTGTCTCAAAACAAAACAAAACAAAAATCTGTGTGCTGTCTTTAGCAAGTGTGCCAGGAGTTCATGTATCAACCTCTACCTAGTTTCATTGGTTCCCCTTCCTTTATTTCTCTTTGTTGTTATTCCTCTTCTTGAGACATACTGTATGCAATTTTAAAGTTGTCTTTTGAGACAGGGTCTCACTCTGTCACCCAGACTGGAGTGCAGTGGCATGAACACAGCTAACTGCAGCCTTGACCTCCTGGGCTCAAGCGATCTTTCCACCCCACCTCAGCTTCTCAGGTAGCTGGGTCTATAGGCACGTGCCACAATGCCTAGCTAATTTTTTTTGCTTTTTGTAGAGGTGAGGTTTTGCCATGTTGTCCAGGCTGGTCTCAAACTCCTAGGCTCAAGCAATCCACCCATCTCAGCCTCCCAAAGTGCTGGGATCACAGGCGTGAGCCCTCCAGCCTAAAGCTGTCTTAAATTTTGACATGACATGGAATATAATAAAATAAATTTTAAAACAATTTTTTTTAAAATGTCTCCAGTGTCTGGCCTTCCGAGATGGCTGTTTGATCTCTGGCCACCATGGGGTGGAAGAAAGACACTTTGCATATTCCTGGCTTATAGTGCTGAGTGGACATGTGTTATTTTCATCTCAAGAGTTTCCAGGAGAATTCTTCTGAAGATGTAAAAATTCTCCCAGGGGCTGAGTATGGTGGCTTTTGCTTGTAATCCCAGCTACTTGGGGGACTGAGGTGGGAGGATGGTTTGAACCCAGGAATTCAAGGCTGCAGTAAGCTATGCCTGAGCCACTGCACTCCAGTCTGGGTGACAGAGAAAGACCCTATCTCTAAAAAAAAGAAAGAAAAAAAAGAAAAGAAAAGAAAGAAAAAAATTCTCCCAGGGATCATCAGCTGCAGAAGAAGATACCCTCTTGAGGACCTCGTGGTCAAAGAATACTGAAAAACAGTGCCCTGGGGGAGGAAAGTGCATCTTCTTACCCTGTAAGATGTTGTTGGGCCAAAGTTGAAAGGAGAGCTTTAAAACTTGCCTGCCCTAAAGGGCACAGAGGCGGCTTCTGGGTTAAACGCCTGGGTGCCAGCAAACTCAGGAACAGAGTGTCATTGTCTGGCCAGCTGGGTTCCTGGAGAATGCCTCTGTACTGGCTCCCCGCAGGGGAGGAAGGCTCCTGGGGGCTGGCAGCAAAGCCTGTCCTGAAACACTTCCCAGATCCGCAGACTGTACCTCTCCTCTCCCTTGGAGGTCAGACTCTGCCTCTGACCTTTGGGATCCAAGTTTCCAAACTCCCTGCTTACACAGTCCCTGCCCCAAGACTGCCCAGAAGAGTGCAAAAGCCAGCCAGGCACAGTGCGTCATGCCTGTAATCCCAGCACTTTGGGAGGTCAAGGCAGGCGGATCACTTAAAGCCAGGAATTCGAGACCAGCCTGGCCAACATGGCAAAATCCTGTCTCTACTAAAAATACAAAAATTAGCTGGGCATGGTGGTACATACCTGTAGTCATAGCTACTTGGGAGGCTGAGGCGGGAGGACGCTTGAACCTGGGAGGCAGAGGTTGCCATGAGCTGAGATGGTACCACTGCATTCCAGCCTGTGTGACAGAGCAAGACTCTGTCTCAAAAAAAAAAAAAAAAAAAAAAAGTACGAAAGCCAAGCAAACCTACAAGCAGTGGCAGAAGCTTCTCCAAGGAGGTTACTAATTCCAACTACCCTGTTCGCCAAAGAACTGCCCAGTGTCTTTTCACACACTCCATTGCAACTCTCAAAGCTGGGTCATAGTCAAGGTGAGGATCCCTGGTGTTTTTCCATCACAATTCCTTCGCCTCAGACTCCACGTGGCTTCAGATTACATCACTTTTCTACTTTCTTTGCCTCTTTTGTGTTATGTTGGCCAACAACACTTCTCTTGGCTGCTGAGGACAGTCTAGTTGAGTCAGGGAAAAAAAATCTAGGGTCTGCAGGACAGAAATTCAAGCATAATTGTTCTGGATTAGTGGTCAAATACAGTGCATCAGAATCACAAATAGCAGCAGCTCTAAAACTTGACTGTGTTCAAGAGCCGCTGAGGGACCTGTGGCAAAAGTCACCTGTTAAAAAGGAAGCAGTTGGCCGGGCACAGTGGCTCACACCTGTAATCCCAACACTTTGGGAGGCCGAGGCGGGTGGATCACGAGGTCAGAAGTTCAATACCAGCCTGGCCAACACAGTGAAACTCCGTCTGTACTAAAAATACAAAAAAATTAGCCGGGCATGGTGGCAGGTGCCTGAAATCCCAGCTACTCTGGAGGCTGAGGCAGAAGAATCGCTTGAACCCGGGAAGCAGAGGTTGTGGTGAGCCGAGAACATGCCATTGCACTCCAGCCTGGGTGGCAAGAGTGAAACTCCGTCCATCCACACCCTAGATAGAGCTGTCTATATAGTGGGTCTGGGGTATGGCCAAGGGACCTGCATTTTTAACAAGTCCTCAGGGGATTGGAGGCAGCTAGTTAGGGGACCACCCTGTGAGCTGGTTAATAACGCAGGTGTTTGGGGCTGGCCACACACCTACTGACTCAGAACTGGCAGCCCCGTGTCTGTCATATTCCCCAGAAAAACCCGGCACACAGCTGAGTTTGGGACCCACTGCTGCAGAAATTATCTCATTTCAGAAAAAATAAGCCAGGCTTATACTTTTAAGGTCCCCTTTCTCTCTGGCCACTTATAACTGCCCGAAAATCAAGGCACATTATTGCTGGCACAGAAACCGAAGGAAAACTTGCACGTGCCCCAGCAGCTGAGATCCTTAAACAAAAAGGACTACAGAAACGACAAGCATGATTGTAAGAATTGTACGCAGCTGTTCTTTCTTTTCCTGGGTATGGTAGGAATCTCCAAGGTCAGTGTGGCCTCCTGGAGCTACCCACCTGGCTGGAAGACCGTCCCGCTCTGTGCTATTTGGGAGTAAGCAAGGCAGCCGCAGCCGTATCTGCCCGTCACCCAGGAGCCGGCGTGGCTGGCATGAGTCCTGAGCGGCTGCATATCGCCACCAGATGGGCTCCTCCGTGCCAGGTGCCAGGTTGCTGCAGCTGCCAGGGAGTAGTCCGTCGGTAGGACTGTCTGCACCTGGATAGAATGATGTAACCTACAGGAACACAAGATTCACAGGCGTGCAGACAAGCCTCAGAAAATTATCAGCCTCAGCTCTGAGTTACAGCTGATTCAGCTGCAATCTCTGTGGTCAGACTTGCCTGTTGAAGCACGCTGCTTCTCCGGTGGACTGGATGGCGTCACTTGGAGTTTATGTTAAAGTTGAAGTCTCCCTCAAACTAATGTAACCCTTATTTCGCAGTCCTTGTAAGACAAGTGGAAATCATGGGCCAGGCTTAAGCTTAGCTGATGATCTGATCTCCCAACTGCATTGGGTGCCACTGGGGTCACCTAAGCCATTGTTCCCTTTCACTCCTTCAACAAACATTTACTAAGTGTCAGAAATGACAGTAATCACAAACATTGTCTGAATGATTGCTGGGGTCAGGCATTGTGCTAGACTTGGCACCAGCATCTTCTTATTCAGTACTCACTAAGCCAAATAAGTTCGAGTTCATTTCACAGGTGAGGAAACCCAGCTTCCCAGAGGTAAAGCAGCCTGCCTAAGGCCCCACAACTAATGAGGGGTAGAGCCTCTCATCCATCCACTTGAACAAGCCTTACCCTCTCTGTGGGGTCTTCCCCATGGCCTGGCACTGAGCGTGTAGACACTGAATCAGCATACACAATGTCAGGTCGTGACTCCCCAGCCCCTCTGACTGGTCCCTTCCTCCTATCCATCGGCTGTCTCAGGTAGGCTCAACCCTACCATCCAGGGCTCCTTCTTGCTGCCTTATCACCACTCTGCTGACCTTCCCTGCACCCCTCTGACTTCTAATGCCTGGCCTCTTGAAGCTGGTGTTCCTCAGAGTTCTTTGAGACTTAGCCCTCAGGACATTTCTCCCAGGAAGTCTTCCCTGACCCACACCTCCTCCACATTTATGACTCCATTGTGTGATCGCAGTGCATACCAAAGATGCCTTTGTCTCAACATGATATCCCATATTAGGTTGGAATTTTTGGTTTCTATCTGTCAGTATCCTTCATTAAAATGGAGTTTCATGAAGTTGGACAGCTGGCGCCACCACGATGCACGGTGCATGGAGGGTCCTCCATGGATGCTTGCCAGACCGAGCACAGCTGACTCACAGGCCTCAGGCACCAGGGCATGGGCAATAAAGACAGGGAACCTAATATTTTAACACAAGAAGGAAAATACCACCTCACAAATGTCATTACTTGGAAGAGGGAAACAGGTAACTGAAATATGGTCACCAAAGAATACAGGGAAGGATATAACACACAGGCTGAACGCATGACCCTGTAGTCTGACTACCTGGGCTTGAGTCTTGGCTCCCTCACTTGAAACTAGTAAGATTTGGAGCAAGTTGTTTTACCTCTCTGCACCTCAATTCTCTCATCTATAGAGTGGGAGTAGCTAATCTTACAGGGTTGTGTGAGGATGAGATAATTCGTGTACAGTGTTGAAAACAGTACATTGTTCATGCTTGGATATTATCGTATTTTTTGTTCATAATAAATGGATTTGCTAGAAAGGGGTGAGGGAGGAAACTGAGAAGAAACAATGGTCATAATATTTTATATTGAGGTGCAAACCATCAGGTCCAATTTTTTAAAATGCAGGTCAGAAGTTACCACCCAAAGGTGTACAGATTTTTTTAATTTTCAATGAGCTGCCTATTTAAAAATGAAGAAACTTTACATCATGAGAAAGAAATCCAGAGATCCGACTTCTGTTGAAAAACTGGATGACTTGGCAACTCTGAGCTTCTACTTCCCGTGGTAATAATTGTCGGGATTTGTGTATCACTGCCCACTTCAGAGTGGACATGTGCTCTCCAGCTCATGCGACCCCTCCAGGCCCTCTTGCTTCTTACCTGGCCTGCTTCAAGCTATAGGCATTTGAGTTCGTGACCTCAGCAAGAGATGAAGTCTTCACAATAATAATATACACAGTCTTCCTCTGCTCAGAACCTCCTCATACCTCTTTGGTGTGTCTATCATAAAAATCAAACTTTAACTGCTCCCTCCTCCATCTGGGAACCCATCTCGCTTCATTTCCTATGACTCCCCATCCATCCTCCCTCCCCACCAGGCTGCCCCCTGCCCCCCTCTCATCCCAGCTCCTCCCTGCTATGGGGCTGGCATGGCCTCTCCCTCCCCTCTGCTTTCCCAAGTCCCCCTGCCCTGTGAAGGTTTAGCTCGTGTCCAGACACCCTAATGAGCTTCTTTCCCACTCCCTAGCCCACAGCTGGTCTCCCTTTTCCAGGCTTGCACTGCCCTTTGGACAAGGGTAACTACTATTACAGTATGGCTGTGTCTTCTTAGTCTTTACTCTGAAAAGAAGCCTGTTCTTTTTTTTTTTTTTTTTTTTTTTTTGAGGCGGAGTCTCGCTCTGTCGCCCGGACTGGAGTGCAGTGGCCGGATCTCAGCTCACTGCAAGCTCCGTCTCCCGGGTTCACGCCATTCTCCTGCCCCAGCCTCCCAAGTAGCTGGGACCACAGGCGCCTGCCACCTCGCCCGGCTAGTTTTTGTATTTTTAGTAGAGACGGGGTTTCCCCGTGTTAGCCAGGATGGTCTCGATCTCCTGACCTCGTGATCCACCCGTCTCGGCCTCCCAAAGTGCTGGGATTACAGGCTTGAGCCACCGCGCCTGGCCGAAGCCTGTTCTTATCTATGCAGTTTCTCTCCTTTTCCCCTGCCCCTTGGGGCTTCTGTCCTTGCGGGGCCTGTTCCTGAAATTTTGTGATTTACAACAAAACCAGAATGGGATGGGGAGAGATTGGACAAGAGGTATGGGAGATAAGGGGAAAAGGAAATGAAAACGAGGGCAACCTGAGGGTGTGCTGTTAAGAGTGAAAAAGAAGGCAGGAGGCCCTGCAACAGCAGCTGGGTGGGAGGGAATGGGAGAGGAAGCTGGGGAGGGGACGTGTGCAGCATTGCACAGCTCCCAGCTTCCCTGTATTTACCCATGCTGTCAGAACCATGTCGTGTGGGCCCTCTTTGGTCTGTTTCTAGGCGGCAACCCTGCCTTTTACAGAGGACTGGAAGCTCTGTGAGGGCTGACAAATTATTACTATTTAGTGCTCCTTACATCCCTCAGAGCCTTCGGCCCAGGGCTGAGCCCAGGGATTGCACACATTCGTGCAGAATGACTGACCTCAGAATCCCCAGGTGTCCTCAGGCAAATGACCTGTAGGCTCTTCGATTTCACCTCCTGGCAGAAGTGTGATGAGATCTGATACCACCATGGTTTTGCATCCCAGAAAATAACCAGGAAGATGCTCAGGAGGAGAGAGTAGCAGTTATCGAGAGAGAGCAAACATGGCAATCACCTGGGAGGAGAGGGGTCTTGTTAAACCAGAGATTGCTAGGCTCCACGCCCAGAGCTCCGGATTCAGCAGGTCTGGGCTGGGACCCCAGAATGTGCTTTTCTAACAACTTCCCAGGTGATGAGGATACAGCTGGTCGGGGAGCCACACTTGGAGAAATCCAGCTCTAGACTTCAGGGCTGAGGTCTGATCCAAAGCCACATCATCCTGCCACTCTACTAGAAGGAAAGTGACATCCCCTCCCTTTCTAGCAACTGCTCCCTCTTCATAATCCAGCACTCATTCAACCTGCCTTGGAGCTTTATGGAGACTGTAGATGCTCATGGATGAGTGGAGGGTGTCCTCTTGTGGCCCAAATAGAAAATTACCTGAACTGCAGTGACCTCACTCTCAGCCTTAACAAAGTTTGCCAAACGTTGAATTTTATCTGCCTGACAAAAGATCCAGGGAAACGGGATGTTCACCATTCGCCCGATCTGGTCCACTGTAGAGGAGGGGCCAAGGGCCCACTCAGTGTGAGATGCGTCAAATACTTGGCCCAAAAGGTATCCAAGGACTGTAGAAATTATTTGTTCTCATGACTTTGGGATTTTGTAGGTTGGGAAGGTGTCTTAGGAGAATAGTCCAAACCCAGATACTCAAAAAATTCTCTATTGAAGGATACACCTTTGAAACATGAGTTAACAATCTCAAAGCCTTGGAAACACCATGTGACTAAGAAGGGACCTTAGAATGGCTTTGAACCATGTTTGGATTTGTTCCCTGAACTTTCCTGAAACGAGAAAGCTGGTATCATGAACTGTGGGCTAGTGTAAGAACACTGGAGCAATTGTCACCAGCTCCGTCACCAACCAATCTGATGCAAGCCAGTCCCTTCTCAGCATTTAGCAGCCGTTCCAACACCGTTCTGCGATTCACTGCCACCTATCGCTCAGGCCCGGAATGAGCAGGAGTTGGTAACCAGGACACAGGGGCAGTGGAGTGGCACTTCTCAGAGTTTGGCTTGTATTAGAATCACCTGGAAGGCTTGTTAAACTGTAGATATAGGGGCTTCACCCCCAGAGATTTGACTCAGTAGAATTGGGGTAGACCTGAGAATTTACTCTTCTAGTAAATTCTGGGTGACACCAATGTTGCTGGCCAGAAGATGCCTCTTTGGATAACATTTGTAATTCTCCTACCACACACTTGCTGAGCTTGATTATTAATCAGTCACATCTGTAAGTGATCAAGAGCCACTAATGCAGGATGTCTCAACCTGGGCCCGATTGATATTTTGACCTGGCAATTCTTTGTTGTAGGGGTAGCTTGTCCTGCACATTATAGTATTTTAGCAGCATCCCTGGCCTCTACCTACTTGATGCCAGTAGTAGCCACTTCCCCCAGGTTTTGATAATTAAATATGTCTCAGACATCACCAGATGGCCCTGGGAGGCAAAATTCTCCCATTTGAGAACCACCTCTCTAAAAAGTGGGACTATTTTCCTCTTCCATTTGACAGACTGTGAGGGTATCTTCAAGCATTGCCTTACCTAGGATACTGACATATAATAAGCTCTCAGCTGTTTGGGTTTAAACAACAACAGAAAAAATAGACTACCTATCTTGAGAGCTTAGTATGTGTGAGTTACTGTGCTAACAATTTTTAGTATGTAATCAATATTTTTTAAATCTCTGACATATTTTACATTTTTGTTTTTGCACTTAGTATGTATCTTACCTTTACAGCAGATCCTAAATTTGCAGTAGCCTCCTTTCTAGTGCTCCAGAGACATGCAGCTGCCACACTGGATCCTGCAGGGCTAGACTCTGAGCCCAGATTCTGCCTCTGCCCAAATGGCTTCCAGCCTTTAGATGTGGAACAACACGTGCCAATTTTACTTCAATGTCCTTCCATTCCTGTCCTTATTTCAGCTATTTTATCAGACTCACATACCTATTCATGTACTTTGCAATCAGTCCTTGGAATAGTTCCACATAGTTTAAAATAAGGTCTGCAGTTTTATAAAATTTATCAAACAGCAGAATACCTCATCTGGTGGCCAGACTGTGTTGACTATTACCATATTTTAGTTCTGATAGCTTTTCAAGGGGCTGTTTTCCAAAAACAGTCTGTGTTTATGCATGCTAGTCCTATCCAATGCTAATCACTGATGCACAAGTTCAATCACACTCTCCCGTATTTTGGTTTATCTCACAATATCCAGGAGTGTTCTTCTCCATTCAGAGATTCTGCCTTTTCATTAGTCCTATGTGATGTTTCTCCCTGTCATTCCTCATGTTATCCTTAGTAAATGTTTCTGATCACTTACAGAACCAATTATTCTCTAGAAAATTTGCAGTGAACCCTTTAGTCTTACCACATTTGTTCATTCAAGTTTTACAGGCAAGAAAATCAAGATAGACTTAATTACTAAGGTCAACCTTTAAAACCTGTAAGTATTATGCCAATAAAAAGTAGTCACGAGTTAACCCTAATGAAATGTTTCCTGTGAGCCATGCCCTGTGCTCAGCTCTTAACATGCATTGTTTACTTAACCTAATAGGCCTATGAGGTAGGTGCTGGGATGATCGCCATGTTAGAGGCAGGGTAAGAAGGTACAGAGAACTTAAGTAACTTGCCCAAAGTCATCCAGCTAGCAACTGGCAGGGCTGGGGCTCATATCAAACTGTGGATGATGATAAAGTTGGTCCTCTAACCTCTAGACTCCATTACCAGGAAAGATGATTTACAAAAGTTCTTGTTAGGCCTTCTCTTGATGAGGAAGAATATATATATATGTATATCTCCTGGTATTCTAGGAACTGCCTCTGAAGCAAGGTGCAAAGACTTCTCAGGATGCAGCGCTTTTGACTTGAACAGGGGGCTGAGTTCCCGTCAGAAGCTTGAACCAAGATGTCACATCAGAAACTCTCAGAATCCAGTGCCAGGAGAGTACCGGGTTCAAGAGTGAATGGGAGTATGGATGTGGAAGTGGCAAGTGAAGATGATTCCTTCAAGAAGATAGGCTACAGCAGGAGAGAGAGAGGAAGGATGGGAACTGAAGGGAGGCAGGGCTTAAGGGAGGGTTGTGCTTTCTCTGTATTAATTTGTTTTGTTAACTACTTGAGCATATTGCAATGGTGATGGGGGAAAAATTAAGAGCTGAAGGCATAGGAAAGCATAGGGGGGTGGATAGAAGCTGAATCAGCAAGGACCCCGAAGAGTCCGCTCGCGAAGACATTTGAAGCTCATGTCGGGAGACATGTTTGCTGGGTCTGACACCAAAGCCTGCTCATATCTGCATCACTCTCTGGCTTCCCACTATCACTGCCTGACAATCTACGGCTATCAAAGATTCCCAGAGCCAACTGGCTTGGAAGTTGTTTACAGTCAGAAACATTTTCCCTCCACTGGGCACCACTTCTTATCCTTTTAAGTGAGGAAATATAAAATGCATGATATCAGAACAGATATCCTGGGGCAGCCCCCTATGTAGGTGATATGGTTTGATGCAAAGGACATTAATCTGGTTCTTCCTAAAATAGTTCCCATCAGCTTTCCTCAGACCCTGAACTATTCTGTTGGGATTACCTTCCTAAAGAGTCCTGTTAAAATACAAACAGGTCAAAATAATCTCGAAAAGGACACCCATGCTCATTGCAGCGTTATTCACAATGGTCAAAATGGTGAAACCAATCCTGGTGTCCATTGACAGATGAATGGACAAATAAAATGTGGTATATACATACAGTGGAGTATTATTCACCCCTAAAAGGAAGGCAATTCTGACATACACTACAACATGGGTGAACCTTGAGGACACTACGCTAAGTGAAGCGAGCCAGCCACAGAAGGACAAATACAATATGATCCCATGTATAGGAGGCACCTAGTCAAATTCAGAGGCAAAAAGCGAATGGTGGCTGCCAGGTCTGGGGGAAGGGGAATGGGAAGTTACTGTCTAATAAGTGTGGAGTTTAAGCCTAGGAGGATGAAAAGAGTCCCGGAAACGGATGGCGGGGATAGTTGCACAAGAATGTGAATGTACTTAACACCACTAAACTAACCGTACATTTAAAATGGAAAAGTTTATGTTATGTGTATTTTTCTACAATTAAACAAAACACTGGGTGATTTAAAGGGGCTGCCTGATCAATAGCCAAACTATTATTAGTTTGGCTCAGCTTTGATTTCCTGTTAAGGCCACTTTGCCCAGAGCAGGACTCTAAGGAGCCAGGGCTGGGAGGGGCTGGAGATGGAGAGGTGACAGGCATGAGGACAGTAATTCACAGGGCGCTGGAATGCGTTTTGACAAAGGCCAGGTGTTGGTTCCCGTCCTGACCTGCAGGGGGCACTTTGTTGGGTCCTGGGAAACAGGAGGAGAACGGGAAGCCTAGAAAGCCCTGGGAGCTACTTGAGCGACAGGGAAGCCTCTGTCTACCCGGACTTTTACTGAGGCCGCCGGCGTCATGATACTACACAGTGGTTATTCTTAGGCCCCGAGAGTCAGCAAAGCCGCTTGTTTGGAAAACCTTTTCCCGGGTCGCCCCTCGCAGGCTGTGTAAGGGGCGCCCCGCCCCTCTGTGTCCGGGGTGGGTGTGAGGACGGCGGGGCCGCGCCCCCTGCTGGCCGCCCGCTCAGCTGCGCCGTCGCTTCCTCCACCATCAGCTCTTGGGAAAGAAAGCCATTTTGGTCACAGGAAGCAACGTTTTCAACTTCTCTCATTAATGAGAAAGACAGAATTGTGATACTCGAATGGGAATACTCGAGGAAGGAATAAATTAAATTTCCATGCAGCTCCGGCTCGAGTCCCAAGCTGAACAGATGCTATTTTTATCAAATACTTTCTATTCTGTGACGTGCTCTGCCAACTTTCTATTATTAGACAAATCAGGACAAGTCTGATTTCTCTCCCTTCTGCCTTCTCCTTCCCGCTTTTGTGGGAGGGTTGTGGTTTGGGTGGAGACTCTGTCCTGTCCATAGAAGGTAAGTGACAAGGAAATGGCAGCCACCTGAAAACTTGCCTTGATGCCAGCATGTCCCAGAAATGTCCTTTAAAATGACATCTCATCCAGGCGTCACCCCATCCCAGATGGCATAGCTGATGGAACAGGAAAAAATACATATTTTAGAGTATTTACAGCATCATTTTCCCCTGCCCCCGCTTCCTTCCTGTGAAGGAGGAATTAGTCTCACTAGCCAAGTTCTGGAGTATTTCTTTTCCTTTTTCTTTTTTTTCTTTTATTTCTTTCTTTTTTTTTTTTTAAATTGAGATAGTGTCTTGTTGTGTCGCCTAGGCTGGAGTGCAGTGGCACCATCATAACTAACTATAGCCTTGAACTCTTGGGCTCAAGTGATCCTCCTGCCTTAGCCTTCAAAATGCTGGGATTACAGGCGTGAGCCATTGCACCTGGCCCTGGAGTATTTCTTGTGCATAATAAGGGAAAATGTGAGAAAGAATTCTGAATTGTACCATAGGTAGGATGGGTTGATGGCTCTACCTAAGAGAAGGCAGGGAGTTACCTACTAAGGAAAGCAGAATGGATCAGAGGGCAAGAGAGAGAATAAGAGAAATGAGCCAGGGATGAGCTGGGTTTGGGAGAATTCAAGAGATAAATTAAGGAGGACTGAAGTAGCCGCTGGGCTGTTGATATGGTTTGGCTGTGTCCCCACCCAAATCTCATCTTGAATTGTAGTTCTTATAATCCCCACGTGTTGTGGGAAGGACGCAGTGGTAGGCAATTGAATCATGGGGGCGGTTACCCTGTTCTGTGAGGGAGATACGCAAAGGGAAAAGAAAAGACACACACACACAATACCTTTAAGGGTAAGCAACCTTTATTCCATGTAAATGGCAATGCAGATATAATAAGCAAATGATATACGCAAATTGCAACGGGAAGGGGAGAAGGGAGAAGATTAGATAGATAGATAGATAGATAGATAGATAGATAGATAGATAGATAGACAGACAGACAGAGCCTGGACTACTGGGAGGCTAGAAATTAATGGCAAGAGAATGCCAACTTTCACCCCACTTCTCCCATCAACATAGACTATATATATACACACACACTTACCAGACGATGGAGGATTCATCACCAGACCAGAAGCAACAGCCTGGGCTCCAGAGTCAGCCACTCATCCATGAACAGATGAGGAGACGTCTCATGAAGCTTCAGCGTGGTCTGGGACCCTAGCTCTTTTTGTAATGACTTACTTGGTATGCGGCCCAGTCACGAGGGCCCTTCTTGACTGGACTCAAGGAACACAAAAGGTCAACTTGTTTTTGTAACTGTTTGTTGTTTTTCAATAACTAACGTACAGGAACAGATTTCTCCGAAACCTTCTGGAAGAATGTCTCAAGGGGCTCATGCAACCTGTTCCGGGACTTGGTGACCATTGTTTGTGTCCACGTTCAATTGAGTTCAAATTTAAGATTTAACTTTTCCTCCACACACCCCCATGCTGTTCTTGTGATAGCGAGTGAGTTCTCATGAGACCTGATGGGTTTATGAAAGTCTTTTCCCCTTTGCTTGGCACTTCTCCTTCCTGCCACCATGTGAAGAAGGATGTGGTTGCTTCCCCTTCCTCCATGACTGTAAAGTTTCCTGAGGGCTTCCCACCCCTGTGGAACTGTGAGTCAATTAAAACCTCTTTCCTTTATAAATTACACAGTCTCAGGTAGTTCTTCATAGCAGTGTGAGAACGGACTAACACAGAGGTCATGAGGAGCACTTGAGAAAGAGACAAGAGAAGAGGATTCTTCAGAAATGTTGGTGTTATGAATGGAACCCAAACTCCACCCTTTGGCGTTTTTAAGAGATTTCAGTAAAGACATACATTGGTTTAAAAACTGTGTTTTGATCAAGCATAGTGGCTCACTCCTATAATCCTAGTACTTTGAAGAGGCCGAGGTGGGAAGATTGCTTGAGGCCAGGAGTTTAAGACCAGCCTGGGCAACATGGCAAGACTCTGTCTCTCAAAAACAAATTAAAATTAGCCTTGTGTGGTGGCATACACCTGTAGTCCCAGCTACTCAGAAGGCTGAGGTGAGAGGATCACTTAAGCACAGCAGTTCATGGCCTCAGTGAACTATGATTGTGCCACTGCACTCCAGCCTTAGCAATACAGCAAGACCCCCAACTCATAAATAAATAAATAAATATGTTTTGTATGATGGTCTGGTGTTTATTCAAAGCAGCCTGGACTACTGGGAGGCTAGAAGTTAATGGCAAGGGAATGCCAACTTTCACCCCACTTCTCCCATCAACATAGACTATAGTCCAGATATTTTAAACTAGTATCCTATAGGGTAGCTGGGTATGGACCCCAGATGCATTTTATTTGGCTAGCTGAGAGTTAAGTTTTTTTTGAACCAGCAATTTAAAATTGGGATTTCACATTTTAAAAGCCTGCATTTCCTTTCCTACTTCTTTTGAAAAAAATGGAAAAATTTGGCAATATGAGGCCCTTATTACCACAAGGCAAAAATAGGTTCATGCTTTCTATTTAACCTCAGTGCCCACCCCTCACATAAGGCATGTATATGCATGTATACCCGGCCCACTGCCTGCATTTGCAGGTGTACCTTGGAGATATTGTGGGTTTAGTTCCAGACTGCCACAGTAAGGCAAGTATTGCAACAAAGTGAATCATACAAATTTTTGGTTCCCAGTGCATATGAAAGTTTTGTTGACACTATACTGTAGTCTACTAAGAGTGCAACAGCATTATGTCTAAAAATGTACATACCTCAATTAAAAATACTGCTGAAAAAAATGCTAATTATCTGAGCCTTCAGTGAGTTATAATCTTTTTCCTGGTGGAAGGTCTTGCCTCAATGTTGATGGTTACTGACTGATCAGACTGGTGGTTGCTGAAGTTTGAGATAGCTGTGGCAAGTTATTAAAATATGACAGTAATGAAGCTTGCCATGTCAATGGACTCTTCCTTTCACAAAATATTTCTCTGTACCATATTTGATAGCATTTAATAACAGCAGAACTTCTTTCAAAAGTGGAGTCAATCCTCTCAAATGCTGCTGCTTCTTTATTAACTAAGTTTATGGAATATTCTAAATCCTTTGTTGTCATTTCAACAATGTTCACAGCATGTTTACCAGGAGTAGAGTCCATCTCAAGAAATCACTTTCTTTGCTCATCCATAAGAAGCAGCTCCTCTTTCGTTCAAGTTTTATCATGAAATTTGTATTAGCGTTCTCTAGAGAGGCAGAACTTATAGGATAGATGTATAAATGAAAGGAAGTTTGTTAAGGAGTATTGACTCATGCAATCACAAGGTGAAGTGCCACAATAGGCCATCTGCAAGCTGAGGAGCAAGGAAACCAGTTCAAGTTCCCAAACCTCAAAACTAGGGAAGCTCACACAGACACACCCAGGAACAATACTTTGCATCCTTCATTCCAATCAAGTGAACACTCAACATTAGCCATTACAAGATTGAAACAATTCAGGCACATCTTCAGGCTCCACTTCTAATTCTAGTTTTCTTTCTGTTTCCAGCACATTTGCGGTGACTTCCTCTAGTGAAGTCTTGAACTCCTCTAAGTCATTCGTGAGGGTTAGAATCAACTTCTTCCAAACTCCCGCTAATGTTGATATTCTGACCTCCTCCCATGAATCATGAATGTTCTTAAGGGCATCTAAAATGGTAAATTCTTTCCAGAGGGTTTTCAATGGATTTTGCCCAGATCCATCAGAGAAATCACTATCCGTGACAACTATAGCCTTCAAAAATGCATTTCTTAAGTAATAGGACTTGAAAGTTGAAATGACTTCTTGATCCATGGACTACAGAATGGATGCTGTGTTAATAAGCATGAAAATATTACTCTCCTTGTACGTCTCTGTCAGAGCTTTTGAGTGACTAGATGAATTTGCCAATAAGAAGTAATATTTTAAAAGAAATCCCTTTTTCTTCCTGGAGGAGTAAGTCTCAACAGTGGGCTTAAAATATTCAGTAAACATGCCATAAACAGATGTGCTGTCATTCAGGCTTTGTTATTTCATTTACAGAGCACAGGCAGAATAGATTTAGCACAATTCTTTGTTTTGAGACAGGGTTTCACTCCTGTCACCCAGGCTGGAGTGCAATGGTGTGATCTTGATTCACTGCAACCTCGGCCTCCCAGGCTCAAGCAATTCTCCTGCCTCAGCCTCCTGAGTAGCTGGGACTACAGGCACACTTCACCACACCTGGCTAGTTTTTGTATTTTTTTGTAGAGATGAGGTGTCACCCTGTTACCCAGGCCGGTCTCAAACTCCTGAGCTCAAGTGATCTGCCTGCCTCGACCTCCCAAAGTGCTGGGATTACAGGTATGAGCCACTGTGCCTGGCCTTGGTTTAGCATAATTTGTAAGTGTCCTTAAATTTTCTGTATGGAAAATGAGCAATTGGCTTCAACTTAAAGCCACCAGTTGCATTAGCCCCTAATAAGACAGTCAGCCTATCCTTTGAAGCACTGAAGTCAGGCATTGCTTTCTCCTCTTTAGCTATAAAAGTCTTAGATGGCATCTTACTCCGATAGATGTTTTGTCTACATTGAAATTCTGTTGTTCAGTGTAGCCACCACCATCCATAATCTTAGCTAGATCTTCTGGATAACTTGCTGCAGCTTCTACATGAGTGCTTGCTGCTTCACCTTGCACTTTATGTTGTGGAAATGGCTTATGTCCTTAAATTTCATGAACCAACCTCTGCTAGCTTCTAATTTTTCTTCTGTAGCTTCCTTACCTCTCTCAGCCTTCATGGAATTGAATAGAGTTAGGGCCTTGCTCTGGATTAGGCTTTAATTTAAGGGAAGGTTGTTGCTGCTTTGATCTTCTATCCAGACCACTCCAACTTTCTCCATATCAGCAATAAGGCTGTTTTACTCTCTTAACATTTGCTGATTCACTGGAGTAGCGCTTTTAATTTCCTTCAAGAACTTTTCCTTTCCATTCACAACTTGGCTACCTGTTTGGCACAAGAGGCGTCTATTTTGGCCTGTCTTGGCTTTTCCTCATGCATTCCTCACTGAGCTTAATCATTTCTAACTTTCAATTTAAAGTGTGGGATGTGCCACCCTTGCTTTCACTTGAACACTTAGAGGACATTGTAGGGGTATTGATTAGCCTAATTTCAATATTGCTGTGTCTCAGGGAATAAGGAGGTCTGAAAAGAATGTGAAACATGGGGAATGGCTGATTGGTGGAGAAGTCAGAACACACAACATTTATCAATTAACTCCACCATCTTATATGAGCACAGTATATGGCACCCCAGAATGATTACAAGAGTAATGTCAAAGATCACTGATCACAGTTTACTGTAACAAATATAATAATAATGAAAAAGTTTGAGATATTGTGAGAATTACCAAAATATGATCCAGAAACAAAAAGTGAGTACATGATGTTGGAAAAATGGCACCTAAAGACTTCCTCAATGCGGGGCTACCACGAACCTCCAATTTGTATAAAAAGATAATATCTGCAAAGTGTAGTAAAGCAAACTGCAATAAAATGAAGCATACCTGTCTATTTCCTACCATCTGGTAATGGCAGACTAAATTCAGACCTACTGTCCTGCTGAGGAAAATTAGAAAAGTGGGAAAGAATAAGAATAAGATCTGCTTGGAAACATCAGAGTTAAAAAGATAATGAAGAATCACCAACGAAGATCTGGAGAAAGATTCAAGGAAGCAAGCCCAATAAGTGGGCCTCTTTTCCCCTTGGGACATTTGCTGCTTCTGGGAATGACAACTAAGAACTGGAGAGATGGTCAGGCATGGTGGCTCACACCTGTAATCCCAGGACATTGGGAGACCAAGGCAGGCGGATCATTTGAGGTTAGGAGTTTGAGACCAGCCTGACCAACATGGTGAAACCCCATCTCTACTAAAAACTATAAAAAATTGATGAAGCCAAGCACAGTGGCTCACACCTGTAATCCCAGAACTTTGGGAGACCAAGGCAGGCGGATCATTTGAGGTCAGGAGTTCCAGACT